>NC_081290.1:19842878-20145909 GCF_030435805.1 Mustela lutreola
TATTGTAAAAATATGAAAGAAGAAAATTACTCCCCTAGATGCATCATGTAAAGAATGCCGTGGTCTCTAAGACTTAGCGTTTATTCATCAAGTAAATACTAATATTTAGAAAAATGCAAGAACCAATAAAGCATTTTTAGAGGTATTATTGCATCATTTTAAATTTTATGCCTGAAGCCAGACTTTTATATTGTTTGTAGTGCTTATTATTTCAAAATACATAAAGGGAAACTGAGCACATGTTGGAAGACATAAAAGAATACGTTTCAAGATGTCTTCTCCATTTTTTATCTACATATATATATATATATATATTTTAAGTGAACATTCACATGTTTCAAAATCTAAAAATATAACAAGGTCTATAATGGATAATTTATCTCATACCTTTATCAATTTATCTATTTATCTATCTATCTATATCTATGTATCAACCTTCCACCCATTCTACTGGTTTGGTTTCTCTGGAGAATCTTGATGAATACAGCCATCAGCCAGATTTTGGATTGGCAAATTCTCTTCTACTAAGTTTTTCATTCAAGTTAGAGCACAAAATTGTTTTTTTCTGGTTTTGTTTTCAGGACTACTAGATTAGTTGAATTATTTTAATATATGTGTATATAAAAATATAATAGAGTGTATATGTATCAGAACAATGACACTTCTGGAATAAGAGAAGGAATGATGATCTTATTTCCTAGTCTGCTTTTTTTGCACAACTTCATTACCAATATGTCCTCATGAACTTCATAACTTCCTAAAGGAAACAAGTGAGCTTTTATCTGTGTGTTTTGTAACATCTATGCTTGATTATTTGGATGAATTTCTAAGTCTTAGATATGATAGTCACAAAGAGAAACTGATATACAGGTGCTCAAGAAATTGCTTAAGTGAAGTCTCTTCTTCATCTTCATTCAAATGATATCCCAAAACCCAAACAAGTCTAATTTAATATGATTTTTGGAAAATCATTTGAAGATTCTGTGATTCTGTTTACTTGATACAGACTATAATAGGGCCTCCTGGTGTCACCTTATGGTAGTGCCAACTTTGGTCTTTAAGTGGAAGGGGAGATTATAAACTGGTTTATCTTCTAATTATAATCATTTCTAGTTTGTTCTTCTGTTTCACAGCTGGTGTACATCCCAAGAGTATCTGAAAAGGGGATAGTACAATAGACAGGATATTTCTTTCCAAGGAAAATAATAATACATTTTAAAGTAAGCAAAACAATTTATAGTACAATCATAAAGGATTTTTTAAAAGTATGAAGGGAAAGTCCCATTTACCTAATAATCATTTAAATCAAATTTAAAATATTAAAATATTTTTATGACTGTATGACACTGAATAACAAAAAAAAAGAAAAATTATTAGACACAATGGATATACTTTTATTCCAAGATCATATTGTTTTTGGCAGCCATGAAGAAATGAATTGTAAAAGCTTAGAATGGCATGAAAGTACCCTTTTAAGACTCATCTGTCATCTGTATTAAAACAACTTCAACTATGTACACTTGCACCAGGACTGCAGTTTGATATTATTTGGTGTACACAAGATTCAAGTGTTATCTCTAATCAACAGGACTAAACTTGATTCTTAGAAACCTAGATTTCAAATGAGGAATGTTACTGCTTTATAGTTCTAATCAAAATTTAATCAAAATAGAAAACTTTATAGTTTTAATGAAAATTTAATAAAATTTGGATAAATTATAATATTCCAACTATAAAAGTAAAAATATTAACTGGATGCCTATGTGTTTATAACTGCAAAAGAAACATATCTGACTAGTTTTTATTTAAAAGTTAAAATTCTTGGGGGACCTGAGTGGCTCAGTAGATTAAATGTCTGCCTTAGGCCCAGGTCATGATCTCAGAGTCCTGGGATCAGGTTCTGAGTCAGTCCCCCTGCTCAATGGGGAATCTGTTTCTCCCTCCCCCTCTGCCTCTGTGCCCTGCTCAGGCAGTGTGGATTCTCTCTTTCTTTCTCAAATAAATACAATATTAAAAAAAAAAAACATTTAAAAAATAAAATTCTAATATAAAAATAATGAAAAAATTAAAATTAAGTGAAATATTTTCCCAGTTTATAATAGTATTATACTATATTGGAAAAAAAAAAAACATTTGCCGCTCATAGCATTTTTTTCTTAAATAGAATCAGAATAGTTACATTTTCTGTAACTTCTGCTCTTTTGTCAAATAGGCATTATTTCCGCAGCTCATGAGGAGTAAAGGAGAGAGAGAAGAGAAAGCCCTGCAAGCTTGCACTAAATTTTAAGTTAGCATTTTATTTTTTTTTAATTTTTTTAAAGATTTTATTTATTTATTTGACAGAGATCACAAGTAGGCAGAAAGGCAGGCAGAGAGAGAGAGGAGGAAGCAGGCTCCCTGCTGAGCAGAGAGCCTGATGTGGGGCTCAATCCCAGGACCCTGGGATCATGACCTGAGCTGAAGGCAGAGGCTTTAACCTACTGAGCCACCCAGATACCCCTAAGTTAGCATTTTAATATGTACAATTTCATAATATGATTTTGTTTTATGCTTGTTTTAATGAAAGACTAATTTTTCATTCATACCCTGAAGCAACATAGTTGTGAAAGTTCTAGCTTTATTACTCAAATAAGTAAAATCAGATCTAAGAATGACTTACATTATTGTTCCTCAGCTTCCTAAATTATTTTTAGTTTGATCATAATAAAAGAATTGTAAGACATCTTAAATAATCAAAATATATCAAATATGACAAATCAGCATATTTAGCATACACAAAAGTATTTTTTTCTGAAACACAAATTACTTAAAACCAATAAACTGTGCTTTAAATGTATATATTGCTTTAAATACATAGAAAATATTATTGGAGTCATGTGATTAAAAAAATAAATGTAAGGGTGGCTCAGTGGATTAAAGCCTCTGCTTTCAGCTCAGGTCATGATCCCAGGTCCTGGGATCGAGCCCCACATCCGGCTCTCTGCTCTGTGGAGAGAGTATACTCCCTACCCCACCACCTGCACAGCCTCCTCCATTGTTAACATCCCCACCAGACTGCTACATTTGTTATAGCTGATGAACTTGAATGACACATCTTAATTTTTCAAATTCAGTTTACTTTAGGGTTTCACTGTTGTACATTTTATAGGTTTGGACAAATGGGAAAAAAATGTATCTATCATTATGGTATGGTACAGAGTATTTTCACAGGCCTAAAAATCTTCTGTACTCTGTCGATTCATCCCTCTTACAGCCTCCCCTCTTTCCACCTCACCAACCCTTAGCAACCACTGGTCTTTTAGGTGTCCTAATAAATAAGTCTTTTCCAGAATGTCATATACTTGGAATTATATAGTGTGTAGCCTTTTCAGACTGGCATCTTTTACTTTTTTAGTATGCACTTAAATTTCCTCCATATTTTTTCATGGCTTGATAGCTCATTTATTTTTATTATTGAGTAATATTCCATTGTCTGGATGGACCACAGTATATTTATCCAGTCATCTACTGAAAGACATCTTGATTGCTTCCAAGTCTGGGCATTTATGCACAAAACTGCTATACACACCCATGTGTGTTTTGTGAGGACATACATTTTCAACTCCTTTGGATAAATACCAAGGAGTACAATTACCATACATATGGGAAAAGTATGTTTAGTTTTATAGGAAACAACCAAAACATCTTCCAAAGCGACTGTATGGTTTTCCATTTCCTCCAACACTGAACATGTGTTTTTATTGCCAAAATCCTCACCAGCATTTGGTGTTCTTAGTGTTCTGGATTTCAGCCATTCTAATAGGTGTGTAATGCTATCTTATTATTGTTTTAATTTGCATTTCCCTGATGACAGATGATGTAGAGCATCTTTTCATATGCTTATTTGCCATCTGTTTATCTTTTTAGTGAGGTGTGTGTTACGATTTTTGGCACATTGAAAAAAAATCTGGTTGTTTTCTTATTATTGAGTTTTAAGAATCTTGTATATTTTGGATGAGTTCTTTATCAGATGTGTCTTCAGCAAATATTTTCGTCTGTGGTTTGTACTCTAATTCTCAAGAGAATTGTCTTTTGCAGAGCAGAAGCTTTTAATTGGAATGATGTACAGCTTATCAACTCTTCCACAGATCATACCTTTGGTGTTTTACCTAAAAAGTCATTGCCATTACCTTAAAAAGTCAAAGGTTAGGTTTGCTCCTGTATTATCTTCTAAGATCTTTATAGTTTTACACTTTACATTTAGTTCTGAAATCTATTTTTACTTTATATTTATGAAGGATGTAGGTCTGGTCTAGATCGTTTTGTTTTGCTTTGCATGTGGATGCCCAGTTGTTTCAGCACCATTTCTTGAAAAAAATTATTTTTGTTCCATTGCATTGTCTTTATTCTTTTATCAAAGATCAGTTAACTGTTTTTATGTGGGCCTATTTCTGGATATTCTATTGTGTCCTATAGATCTATTTGTCTCTACTTTTGTTAGTACCACACCACCCTGATTATTGTGGCTTTACAATAAGTTTTTTTTTTTAATTTTCATTTACTTGTATTGTATTACAGATGATTATTATACACATAAAGAATATGATGATTCTTGACTCTGAACCAGTTTGCTGGTATGGAATGCGGTGGCTTAGTAGTTTGGTATTTAACTCTTTATTTTTCCTTTTCACAGCTTTACTGAGATATAATTCACATGGCCTAGTATATTAAGAGAATGGTGCATCTGTTGTTGCAGTCAATTTCAGAATATTTTCATTTCCCCCAAAAGAAACACTACACCCCTTCAACATCATGTCCCGGTCACCTTATCACCTCAAAGTGTGGGCAAACACTAATCTGCTTTCAGTTTCTGTAGACTTGCTCATTCTGGACGTTACATAAAATGGGACCATAATAGCATGCAGTCCTTTGGGAGTGACATCGTTTAATTACCAAAATATTTTCAAGGTTCATTGGTGTTGTTACAATAAGTTTTGAAGTTAGTGTCAAAGTCCTGCAATTGTTATTTTCCTCCAATGTTTTGTTGGTCATTCAGGCTCTTTCATTTCTCCCTATAAACTTTGGAATCAACTTTTTAGTGTCCACAAAATGTCTTGCTGGTATTTTGATTGGGATTGCACTATCTATGTCAATTTGGAAAGAACTGACAACTTGAAAATATTGTGTCTTCTTATCCATGAACATGGAGTATTTCTTCATTTATATAGCTTTTTTTTTTATTTCCTTCACCAGAGTATTGGACTTTATCTCCTATAGATCTTGCACATGTTTTGTTTGATTTAAATCCAAGTATTTCATCATAGAGGGTGCTAGTGTAAATGGTATTATGTTGTTAAACAATATATTTTTTATAACAATTGTTTACAATAATTGGGTTAGCATGATTGTAGGTACTCCTTATTAAATAAAATGAACTCTAAATATATCTTTTAAGGCTTATACAAGTCTTATTTTTAAATTTAGTTATTATTCTCATTTTAGACAAGGAGAAATTAGAGGGATAAAAATTTCAACATTGCTAGAAATAATATGCATCACTACTTACTGATAAAAGCTATAATCAATGAACTAGACTAAGCTTCAATACAATAAAGCATAAATTGTCAGTTCTCCAAAGGAAAGATAAATTATCAATGCTTTAACAAAATAAGATACTTGTTTTTCCACAAATATATAGATCAAATCAATTAAAAAACAGTTACAAGATCAAAAACTTAACATAGCACAAATAGAAAACTTGATATAACAGATATAGTGCACAAAATTAATGGAGAATACATGTCATTCCAAATGTAGAGAGAGTAATAAAAAAGTGAATCTTAAACTATGAAGTAAGCATCAAGCATGTTTTAAAAATGTAATCATATCTATTAACACTGCACATATTATGCAGAAATCATACATAAATTTAAATTAAAACTAAAAAATACCTAAGAAACAAATTTTAAAATTTTCTAAATATTTCTTTTATTAATGAAAAGCAGAAAGTAAAAATTTTAAAACTGAATGAAATGGAAATATAAATTATCAAAGCATACTGTTTTAACTAATTTCAAAATAAAATTATATAACAACCTCCTGAGTATAAGTTGAAATGGAGTTACATGACAAAATCATGAATATTGAAAATCCTAAGGGATTCATAAAAATGATGCTAAAACTAACAAGTGAATTAATCAAGATCACAAGGTGAAAGTTCAATATACAAAATCAATTGTGTTTCTATATACTTTTAATGGACAACTGGAAACAGAAATTTAAAAATACCAATTTTAATAGCACAAAAGCCCAAGAAATATTAAAGATAAACAAAAAATACATGTAAAATTCCTGTGAAAGCTACCAAATATCATTAAGAGAAATAAAATAAGATCTAAATAAATAGGCATATATATATACATTATGGCTGTGGACTAAAACAATCAATATTGTTGAAATGTCTATTAGTAGTTCATAGATTCTCCACAGTCCCTCTCAAATTTCTAGCAAGATATTTAAATTGACAACATCAAGCCGCAGTGAGTTATCATTCTATAGCTAGCTAAATAGCTGTTTGTTTGCTTGTTTGTTTTTAAATAAGGGGAGAAAGTAACAATTGCAAATACTGGTAAAAATATAGAGAAACTGGATCACTCATATATTGCTAGCAAGAATGTAAAATTATACAATGATTCTGGAAAATATTTTGGAAGATTTTATTTTTTTTAATAAACTAAACTTGAAAATGCCTTATGGTACGGTATTTGCATTTTGGGGCACTTATCCAGATAAGTGGAAACAAATTCACAAAGTTGTACACAAATACTCAAAACAGATTTGCTCCTAATAACCATAAAACCAGAAGAAACACAGATACCTTTCAAAAGGTTAATGGTTAAGCAAATTATAGAGCATCCATACTGTGAAATACTACTCAGCAATAAAAAGGAACAAAACATTGAGACATACAAAACTTAAATGACTTTATGTTGAGAGAAAAAAATTCCTAAAGATTAAAAACTATAAGTTCCACTTATATAGCATTTTTAAAATGATAAAATTATGAAAATGGAGAAGGAATTAGTGATGTCTAGGGATTAAGGAAGTGGAGGTGAGATATTGGGAGGTGAGCACAACATGAAAAATCTTTGCGGAGATGTAAGTGTTCTATATCTTGGCTCTGTGAAAGTCAGTATGCTGGTTGTGAATATTTTATTACAGTTTTGCAATATGGAACTGTTGGGGAAACTGGATAAAGTGTACATAGAACCTCTCTGTATTATTTTTTACAAGTGCATATGAACCTAATATTTTCTCCAAATACAATTTATTTTAAAAAAGTAAATATAACAAGGTTGTAGAATATAATAGCAGTAAGTGAAAAACAGTTACATTTTTATATATTAGCAGAAAACATTTGCAAAATGAAATGTTTTTTAATGTTTTTCTGTAATATAAAAAAAGGATATTATACCCAGGAAAAGAAAAACATATCAGGAGGAGCAAACAGGAACTTTAAGGACCCTTCTACAGTTTGTGTCTTGAGATAGAATGTGGGTTCATGGCATATATTTTACTAATATTCTTTAAACAGTATTATAAATAGGGGCACCTGGGTGGCTCAGTCAGTTAAACTTCTGCTTTAGGCTCAGTCATGATCCAGGGGTCCTGGGGTCTAGTCCCAAATGGGGCTCCCTGCTTAGCAGGGAGTTTGCTTTTCCCTCTCCCTCTGCCCCTCTGCCCCTCCCCCTTCCCCCACTTGTATTTGTTCTCTCACAAATAAATAAATAAATAAACAAATAAAATATTTTAAAATAATTGTAATTAGCTTGATATGATATGATATATCCCCCAAAACAATATATTGATGGCAAATATCAGAACCCTAGATTTCTATTTTATTCATGTTAACATTTAATTTTTTTTTTTTTAAATCTTACATAAGGGCTTAAGATTTCTCTAGTTTTGAAACAAAAATAAAATTTTTTGCAAAGATGCTTTTTCTACTTTCTAACTGCCTTGTTTTCTCTATTTTTAATCTAGACTCCATTTATTAATGGCAACTTGTATTCATAATGATTGTAGAAATACACAAATAAATATAAATCATTTTTCATTTTAGAAATACTTTAGTTTAGTTTTTTTTGTTTTAATAGTCAGATGCACTTTTATGTCTCAGTGTCCTTCACCTAGAAATGGCAAAGGATATAATCTTCTTAAAGTACTTGATCTTGCCAGAATGATCTAATAAAGTGTCCTCGTTTGAAAACACATATGAAAAGTTTTATCAATATTTCATTTATATAAAAAATATACTACAAATGCTATTTTTTAGGCCAGGGGTTCTTAAAATTAGTATGCATATGATCAGCTATAAGTCTTGTTAAAAAATTATTGGACCAATCCTTACAGTTTCTAATTTAGTATATCAGATATGGATGGAACCTGATAATTTTTATTTGTAAAGTGTTACCAGAAGAACCTATCCAAAATCATTGGCGTGAGAGTCCGTTAGAATTTATTTATTTATATATGTATACTTCATTGTATATGTATATAAGTAAATATATGTATCTGTACTGTATATATACATATAAGTATATCTATATATATGTATTTATGTGTGTCTAAATGTAAATATGCACACAGATACATACATAGATACATATATAGTCATATGTACTCCTGTGTGTATCAAACACATACATGTACACAAACATAAACATGTGCATGTACCATACATCCATATAAATAGTGACTCATCCAATAAGTTATATCCCTTTTTGGTTAATTTTCAGTCAGACTAAACTTTTTCCTCTGTGTGGTCACTCATTGGAATGTTAGTTGGATTTATTGATCTGTTCAAAGAATTTACTAAGAGGCAAGAACTAAATGAATTATATGAATGACTTCTTTATAAATCCTAAAATCTTATTTTTATGTATAATAGTGCATTTATAATATACACAGAACATGTAAATCTATTTGACTTTTATACTGTGTTCCCTGTCTTACTAGTCTTTACCTCATCTGTCCTTTAATAATAACTTGACCTTTCCTGTAACTAGATATTATCACTTAACCTCTACTGCTTCAAGCCTCGTTGAAAAATTTCTTTAAGTTCTATCTTTTCGTACATCTTACTAAAGGAGTTTATTCCAAAAACCAAAACCCATATATATCATCAAGGAACTCCTCAGATCACCTTTTGTTTCTACTTCTCAGCAGGGGCAGCAGTAGTGGAGGAAGCAAAACCTCCTGCTAGTTAAGCACCAGCTGCTGCACAGTCTACCTTCCTACCTTGTAGATGAGGCTCCAGATACTGATTCTGGGCAGGACCTTTGCAAAACAAACAAACAAAATAAAACAGAAACAAAAGCAACAAAAAACAAGCCATAAGGGCTTTAGTGAGTGTATTGATTTTATTCAAAATATCAAGTTGTTTGTATATAGTGGGGATACTTTAATTGTTTTTGAATGAATTAATATATAAATTGGCTGATATATACTAACTGTATCTGGAAATTTTTCAAATGAACACTGGATTTTAAAATCTAATTAAAAAGTTTAATAAATGGATGATCCATAAATATAAAACAAATCAAATTTCCTGCATTTAGGCAAGTGAAAGTCATCGCTGAAATATGTCCACAATTTTAAAGGCAAAACTTGTGTTTGGGTTTTCACACCTGGCTACAAATTTGGTCTCTTTTGTTGAGAATAAGAAAAAAATATTATCAGACATGTAATGAGTCAGAATAACAACCACTGAAAAGCCAAAAGGAATTTAAGAAGCAATTGCAATAAACAAAAGATAATTAAAATCAATAACTAAACAGTAGGAAAGAAGTAGAATAATAAAAAGAGATCAATAAAGTAAAAGTGTTTAAACGGCCTATACTTAATATGATTACAAACAAATACAAATTAAAAAAAATAAAAAATAAAAAATATATTGATCAAGAATACACAAAATATGAAATTTTGATCTAAAAATCCAATTATGTCAATTAAAACTTGCAGTAGGGAACAAACAGAAACATATTAAAGAATAAGTGAAGTAATTCTTTCAAATTTCAAAGTTTAAAAATATTTCCTTTTGTCTGGCAAAATCTTTTTTTTTTTTTCTGGCAATATAGTAATGCTTTTTACCCTATTCAAATACAATATGATATTCCTCAAGAATAAACATTTCAGCATTTAAATGCTTTCCACAGATATCATCCCTCCCACTTCAGATCAGTTACCAATACCTGTATTAATGTATATTCTTCTAATTCTTTTCCCACATATTTTTTCCAATGACCAATTATATAAGTAAGTAAAATATTTTTTAAGTTATTATGATGTGCTACGTAAGTGCTAAATAATGGAAAATTAAGTATGAATATGAAAACTTAATTTTAGTGTGCAAAACATCATTTTGACAAGTCTCATAATCATTAAGAATAGAACTGATGAATGAAAAGAGAATTTTTTTTTCTTATAATATAAACAATAATTTCAAAATATAAAATAAGTAGTATCACAAAATAACAGAAGAAATTTTAAAAAAACAATAAAATAAAATATAAAAATTGGAGGAGGAGTCAAGATGGCAGAGGAGTAGGAGGCTGAGTTGCCATCAGATAGCAGGAGATCAGCTAGATAGTTTATCAAACAATTCTGAACACCTACAAATCCAACAGGAGATCGAAGAGAAGAAGAGCAGCAATTCTAGAAACAGAAAATCAGCCACTTTCTAAAAGGTAGGACCTGCAAAGAAGTGAATCCAAAGCAATTGGAAGATAGACTGCAGGGGGAGGGGCCAGCTTCTGGCAAGCAGTGGAGTAATGGAGCACAAAATCAGAACTTTTAAAAGTCTGCTCTGCTGAGGGAAATTGCTCCAAAGACTAAGCCAGTGTGAAGCCCACACGGGGACAGTATGGTCTCAGATCCAGCGGGATCACAGAAGGATCAGGGGTGTCTCAGTGTCACAGAGCTTGTAGGTATTAGAGCAGGGAAGTCGGCTACAGAGACGGAGCTGAGGGGTGAGCTCTCAACTTGGGGTTACCTTAAATTTGATATGTGGCACACTCAGAAAATTGCTCTGTGAGCAGAGACCCCACAAGATCCAGGGAGACATCCCCCCACCCTGGAAGAGTGCAGGGATCTGCTGAGTTTAGAGACTCCAGGTGGGGCTGTGTGCCAGAGACAGAGATTTTTGGTCACAGTCTGGGTGAGCTCAGAGCATGGGCGGAGGCCAGGGAGATGGGAGAGATTGAGCACTTTTCTCCAAGGGCTTATTGGGGAGTAGGGCCCTGAGTTCTCAGCTCCTCCGGGCCAGAGATTGGGGGGCTGTCATTTCATTTGTGTCCTCCAGAACTCTATGGAAAGCATTCAGGGAACAAAAGCTCTGGAAAGTGAACCTGAGCGGATTACTTAGCCCTAGCCCTGGTTAGGGTGGTGCAATTCTACCTCGGGCAAAGACACTTGAGAATCACTACAACAGGTCCCTCCCCCAGAAGATCAGCAAGAAATCCAGCCAAGACCACGTTCATTTACAAAGGAGAACAGTGGAATTCTAGAGGAGAAAGCAAAGCATGGAATTCATGGCTTTCTCCCTATGATTCTTTAGTCTTTCTAAGTTAATTTTTTTCTTATGCTAAATTTTTTTAACCTTTACTCTTTCCTCTTTTAACATTTTTTAACTAGTTTATTTCAACAATACCTTTCATTAAAAAAATTTTTTTGAACCTTCATTATTATAGTCATATTTATCTTTCATTTTATCTAATTTTATTTTTTGTATACACATAGGGTTATTTCTTCTAAAAAAAATTGGGGTACAACTTCTTCTAATAGATCAAAATATACCATAAATCTAGCACAGGGCTTTATTCTAGTCTCCAGGTTGAGCAAATTCTCTCCATTTTCTTTTTCTTTATTTTCCCAACAAATCTATCTTATCAATGCCTTTTTTAGAAAATTAAAAAAAGTCATCTTTATAGTCATATTCCATCCCTTCAGTATGTTTACCCTTATTTTGTGTGCATATATATGTATATGTATATATATATTTTTTCATTCTTTAAAATTTTGAGAGGTAATTTCTTCTAAGAGACCAAAATACTCCCCAAATTAAGTGGGTAACTAGTCCTATTCACAAGTCTAATATATATATTTTCTTTTTTCTTTATTCTTTCTTTTTTTTTTTCCTGAACTTCTTTTTACACACTTTCTTCCCCCAACAATTTGTGGTCTCTTCTGATTTGGTTAGAGCACATTTTTCTTTTCTTTTTTTTTTTTTTTAAAGATTTTATTTATTTATTTGACAGAGAGAGATCACAAGCAGGCATAGAGGCAGGCAGAGAGAGAGAGAGGAGGAAGCAGGCTCCCTGCCGAGCAGAGAGCCAGATGTGGGACTCGATCCCAGGACCCTGAGATCATGACCTGAGCCGAAGGCAGCAGCTTAACCCACTGAGCCACCCAGGCGCCCTAGAGCACATTTTTCTATGGTCTTTGCCTCTCTTTAAATATTTTATTCACTCCTACATATATTCTTATTTGGATAAAATGACAAGGCAGAAAATCTCACCACAAAAAAAAAAAAAAAAAAAAAAAAGGAAAAAAAGAAAAAGAAAAAGAGGTAGTACCGAAGGCTAGGGACCTACTCAGTATGGATATTGGTATTATGTCAGATCTAGAGTTCAGAATGATGATTCTCAAAGTGCTAGCTGGGCTCAAAAAAGGCATGGAATATATTAGAGAAACACTGTCTGGAGAAATAAAGCCCTCTCTGGAGAAATAAAAGAACTAAAATCTAACTAAGTTGAAATTAAAAAAAAAAATCTATTAATGAAAAATGGAGGCTCTTACTGCTAGGATAAATGAGACTGAAGAGAGAGTTAGTGATATAGAAGACCAACTGATGAAGAATAAAGATGCTGAGCAAAAGAGAGACAAACAACTACTGGACCATGAGGGGAGAATTTGAGAGATAAGTGATACCATAAGACGAAACAACATTAAGATACTTGGGATTCCAGAAGAAGAAGAAAGAGAGAGGGGAGCAGAAGGTATATTGGAGAGAATTATTATAGAGAATTTCCCTAATATGGCAAAGGGAACAAGCATCAAAATCCAGGAGGCACAGATAATCTCCCTCAAAATCAATAAGAATAGGTCCACACCCCATCATCTAATAGTAAAACTTACAGGTCTTAGTGACAAAGAGAAAATCCTGAAAGCAGCCTGGGACAAGAAGTCTGTAACATACAATGGTTAAAAAAAAAAAATGGTAAAAATATCCTATATTGGCAGCAGACTTATCCACAGAGACTTGGCAGGCCAGAAAGAACTGGCAAGATATATTCAGATCACTAAACAAGAAAAACATGCAGCCAAGAATACTATATCCAGCTAGGCTATCATTGAAAATAGAAGGAGAGATAAAAAGCTTCCAGGACAAACAAAAACTAAAAGAATTCTGTACACACCAAACCAGCTCTATAGGAAATATTGAGAGGTCCTCTAAGCAAAGACAGAGCCTAAAAATAGTAGATCAGAAAGGAACAGAGACAATATACCATAATAGTCATCTTACAGGCAAAACAATGACACTAAATTCATATCGCTCAAAAGTTACCCTAAATGTAAATGCCCCAATCAAAAGACACAGGGTATCAGAAGAGATAAAAAACAAACAAACAAACAAACAAACATCAATATTCTGTCTACAAGAAACTCATTTTAGACCCGAAGACACCTCCAGATTTAAAGTGAGGGGATGGAAAACAATTTACCATGCTAATGGACATCAAAAGAAAGCTGGGGTGGCAATCCTTATATCAGATCAATTAGATTTTAAGGCAAAGACCATAATAAGAGGTGAGGAAGGACACTATATCATACTCAAAGAGTCTGTCCAACAAGAAGATCTAACAATTTTAAATATCTATGCCCTTAACATGGGAGCATCTAACTATATAAACAATTAATAACAAAACCAAAAAAACACATCAAAAATAGTACAATAATAGTAGGGGACTTTAACATTCCCCTTACTGAAATCGACAGATCAAGCAAAGGATCAACAGGGAAATAAAGGCCTTAAATGGACCAGATGGACATCACAGAATAATTAAGAACATTTCATCCCAAAGCAACAGAATACACATTCTTCTCTAGTGCACATGGAGCATTCTCCAGAGTAGACCACATCCTGGGTCCTAAGTCAGGTCTCAACCAGTATCAAAAGATTGGGATCATTCCCTGGATATTTTCAGACCACAATGCTTTGAAGCTAGAACTCAATCACAAGGGGAAATTTGAAAAGAACCCAAATACATGGAGACTAAAGAACATCCTTCTAAAGAATGAATGGGTCAACCAAGAATTTAAAGAAGAATTTAAAAAAATTCATGGAAACAAATGATAATGAAAACGCAACAGTTCAAAATCTGTGGGAAACAACAAAGGCAGTCCTGAGAGGAAAATATATAGCAATACAAGCCTTTCTCAAGAAACAAGAAAAGTCTCAAATATACAACCTAACCCTATACCTAAAGGAGCTGGAGAAAGAACAACAAAGAAAGCCTAAACCCAGAAGGAGAAGAGAAATCATAAAGATCAGAGCAGAAATCAATGAAATAGAAACCAAAAACAAACAAACAAACAACAACAACAACAAAAAACCAATAGAACAAATCAACAAAACCAGGAACTGATTCTTTGAAAGAATTAATAAGATTGATAAACCCCTGGCCAGACTTATCAAAAAGAAAAGAGAAAAGACCCAAATAAATAAAATCATAAATGAAAGAGGAGCGTTCACAATCAACACCAAAGAAATACAAACAATTATAAGAACATATTATGAGCACCTAATTATATGTCAGCAAATTTGACAATTTGGAAGAAATGGAGGCATTCCTAAAGACATAAACTACCACAACTGACCCAGTAAGAAATAGAAAACCTGAACAGACCCATAACCAGTAAGGAGACTGAAACAGTCATCAAAAATCTCCAAACAAAGAAGAGCCCAGGGCAAGATGACTTCCCACGGGAATTCTACCAAACATTTAAAGAAGAATTAATTCATATTCTTCTGAAATTTTTCCAAAAAATATAAATGGAAGGAAAACTACCAAACTCATTTTATGAGGCCAACATTACCTTGATCCCAAAACCAGACAAAGATCCCATCAAAAAAGAGAATTACAGACCAACATCATTGATGAACATAGATGCAAAAATTCTCACCAAAATACTAGCCAGTAGGATCCAACAGTATATTAAAATGATTATTCACCACAACCAAGTGGGATTTACTCCAGGGCTGCAAGGTTGGTTCAACATCCACCAATCAATCAATGTGATACAATACATTAATAAAAGAAAGAACAAGAACCATATGATACTCTCAATAGATGCTGAAAAAGCATTTGACTAAGTACAGTATCCTTTCCTGATCAAAACTCTTCAAAATGTAAGGATAAAGGGTTCATATCTCAATATCATCAAAGCCATCTATGAAAAACCCACCACAAATATCATTCTCAATGGAGAAAAACTGAGAGGTTTTCGGCTAAGGTCAGGAACATGGCAGGAATGTCCATTATCACCACTGCTATTCAACATAGGACTAGAAGGCCGAGCCTCAGCAATCAGAAAATAAAAAAGAAATTAAAGGCATCCAAATTGGCAAAGAAGAAGTCAAACTGTCACTCTTTGCAGATGATATGATACTATATGTGGAAAACCCAAAAGACTCCACTCCAAATCTGCTAGAACTTGTATAAGAATTCCATAAAGTGTCAGGATATAAAATCAATGCACAGAAATCAGTTGCATTTCTTTTTATCAAAAACAGGACAGAAAAAAGAGAAATTAAGGAGTCAATCCCATTTACAGTTGCACCCAAAACCATGAGACACCTAGGAATAAACCTAACCAAAGAGGCAAAGAACCTGTACTCAGAAAACTATAAAGTAATCATGAAAGAAATTGAGGAAGACATAAATAAATGGAAAAATGTTCCATGCTCATGGATTGGAAGAACAAATATTGTGAGAATGTTTATGCTACCTAAAGTAATATACACGTTTAATGCAATCCCTATCAAAATCCCATCCATTTTTTTCAAAGAAATGGAATAAATAATCCTAAAATTTATATGGAACCAGAAAAGACCTCAAATGGCCAGAGGAATGTTGAAAAAAAAAAGCCAAAGTTGGCAGCATCATAATTCCATATTTAAAGCTCTATTACAAAGCTGTCATCATCAAGACAGTATGGTGCTGGCACAAAAACATACGCATAGATCAATGGAACAGAATAGAGAGCCCAGAAATAGACCCTCCATTCTATTGTCAACTAATCTTCAACAATGCAGGAAGGAATGTCCAATAGAAAAAAGACAGTCTCTTCAACAAGTGGTGTTTGGAAAATTGGACAGCCACATGCAGAAAAATGAAATTGGACCATTTCCTTACACCACACATGAAAATAGACTCAAAGCAGATGAAGGACCTCAATGTGAGAAAGGAATCCATCAAAATCCTTGAGGAGAACACAGGCAGCAACCTCTTCGACCTCAGCCACAGCAACTTCTTTCTAAGAAAATCAACAAAGGCAAGGGAAGCAAGGGCAAAAATGAACTATTGGGATTTCATCCAGATCAAAAGGGCAAAAATGAATTATTGGGACTTCATCAAGTTGAAAAGCTTTTGCACAGCAAAGGAAACTGTTAACAAAACCAAAAGACAACTGACAGAATGGGAGAAGATATTTGCAAATGACATATCAGATAAAGGGCTAGTATCCAAAATCTATAAAGAACTTATCAAACTCAACACTCAAAGAACAAATAATCCAATCAAGAAATGGGCAGAAGACATGGACAGACATTTCTGCAAAGAAGACATCCAGTTGGACAACAGACACATGAAAAAGTGCTCCACATCACTTGGCATCAGGGGAATACAAATCAAAACCACAGTGAGATACCACCTCACACCAGTCAGAATGGCTAAAATTAACAAGTCGAGAAATGACAGATCCTGGTGAGGATGTGGAGAAAGGGGAACCCTCCTACACTGTTGATGGGAATGCAAACTGGTGCAACCACTCTGGAAAACAGCATGGAGTTTCCTCAAAAAGTTGAAAATAGAGCTACCTTACAAACCAGGAACTGCACTACTGGGTATTTACCCTAAAAATACAAATGTAGTGATCCGAAGGGGCATGTGCACCTGAATGTTTATAGCAGCAATGTCCACAATAGCCAAACTATGGAAGGAACCTAGTGTCTATCAGCAGATGAATGTATAAAGAAGAGGTGATATATATATACAATGGAATACTATGCAGCCATCTAAAGAAATGAAATCTTGCCATTTGCAATGATGTGGATAGAACTAGAGAGTATTATGCTTAGTGAAATAAGTCAATCAGAAAAAGACAACTATCTATGATCTCCCTGATATGAGGAAGCAGAGATGCAACATGTGGGGTTTGCAGGGTAGGAAAAGAATAAATGAAACAAGATGGGCTCAGGAGGGAGACAAACCATAAGAGACTCTTAATGTCACAAAACAAACTGAGGGTTGCTGGGGGGAGGAGGGTAGGAAGATGGTGGTTGAGTTATGGACATTGGGGAGGGTATGTGCTATGGTGAGTGCTTTGAGTATGTAAACCAGGCAATTCACAGACCTGTACCCCTGGTGCTAATAATACATTATATGTTAATAAAAAATTTTAAAAAATATATAAAAAATAAAAAATAAAACATCAATAAAATATACAGCCATTTGGAAAGATTAAAGTGAATGTAAAGACACAGCATAAATAACATGAATAAAAATACTTTTTAAAAAGCTTATATTTAAAAAACAGTAAGTGAATATAAGTACAATTTAATGATATAAAATTGAAAGATTCCAAAATACATGGTTTCCTAAGCATATGTTAACTTGTAAGAGGGTAGATAACTTCTTATGGGAATACTTGGGGAATACTGACAAAAAGTTATCTTCCAAAAATATGGAAAGTAATTAGTTTTAAAGCAGTGGAGCCCTGTTAAAGAGTATAATAAGCCACTTGTGCCAGACTCATATATATAGCTTGTAATAGCAGTAACAAACTTTAAAAACATCAGACGCACAATTTCATATACAAACTGCATACAAACATGCACAAATACAAATACTCACAGGCAAAAGTTATTCATACATTGAAATATACATACAATGTGACCTAAAATATTTGAATTTAAGTAATATATTCTATTTCAACATCATATGTAGGAGTGATGAAGTGGGAGGGAAAAGAAAGGAAGTTACCATTTGTATAGATACTAATCATTAGTGAACATGGCATTCTTGACAAAAATGTTCTTTGATTTAAGAATAGAGCTATATTTTCTTAATATATTTAGGGAAATTAATCACAAATGTGTAACCAATTCATAATCAAGCAATATTTGATATTTCCATTAAATACAGAAACAAAATAGGTATGACTGTTATAACCATTATCACTCTACATTGAGAAATTTTTAATCACTTCGCTAGCACTGGGATAGGAAATGACATAGATTTATTTGAAAGGAGGATAGGCAACTATTGGTATTTTAGATATGATTGCTTATAAAAGAGTTTATAAAACCATGCCAAATGGTTATGCTAAATGGATAAGAAGGTAACTAGAACAGTGTCCAAAAACTTTTTGATAAAAAAACTTGATGTGCTGATATTTTTATGAAAGAAAGTTTGAAAAACAACCTATATGTCTAACAGAAGGAAATAGTTGAATGAATTTTTGTAATTAATTGAGTTTAATACTATGCAGTTATTAAAACATATCATATTTTTAGACATGAAAAGATATTCATTGAAGAAAACATGCTGTAATGTATATAGGACTGCTGAATTTTTATTGAAATAAATTTGTTTACATTCTGTATGTTTCTGAGCTCTTTAAAATGAGAAATCTTAAAAAATTAGCAGACTGGGGTAATGCATCATAAGATACTATGAGGAATAGAGAAAAAAATGTATTGTAAAAGAGAAAAGACCCAGTTTTTAAATGTACTTGTTACTCCAAAAACCAAGTCACTTTTTTGTCATTAAAATAAATGCAAATATAAATTAATGATGGTGGTACCATTGAGCATTTAAAGTAGAACAGATTTCCGCTACACATCATACATCGAAAAGATAGTTAAGCAAGATTATGGATATAGGTTTTGTTTTTTTGTGTGTGTTTCAATTAAAAAATAGGAAAATGTAAGTTAGACATAATTGCTGACATTAGCTTAAGGAAGAATGTCACAAAATTAAATATCCATTAACTAATCACAAAAAATTTGACCACATAAAATGAAAAACATCTATATGCCAAAGAAAAGTATATGAGATTAACAAAGCAAACAACAAAATAAATGTATTTGTTATGCTAATCATGAAGTGTCTCAAAGTGTAATGTTGAGACAATTCAATTTAAAATTGACAAATATGCTAATTTAAGCAACTGTTTAAAAGAGATGTCAAGAAATAAACATATGTGATCAAATTCTCTATAACTTAAATAGATGGGAGCACCTGGGTGGCTCAGTGGTTTAAAGCCTCTGCCTTCAGCTCAGGTCTATGATCCCAGGGTCCTGGGATCGAGCCCCGTATCGGGCTCTCTGCTCAGTGGGGAGCCTGCTTCCTCCTCCCTCTCTGCCTGCCTCTCTGCCTACTTGTGATCTCTGTCTGTCAAATAAATAAATAAATCTTAAAAAAAAAAAAAAAACTTAAATAGATGCAATAGGAAGTGCTTGAATGGTGATGTGAGGAGTCAGCAAATCCTCTTACCAAAAAGCAATGAGGAAAACAACACTTATCAAAAGTCGCCATTTCAAAATTCTAGAGATTAATCCATTCAATAAATTGAAAAACAGTTATTCAAGAAAAACTTCCAAACCTTGCTCAGAGTGGTGGGTGTCTATGGAATTTTTACATAAAATCTTCCCTTTACTCATAACTCTCTACCAATTCTGTGACAGTAGCCAAAAGGACTAGCAGCCTCCCTGCCACCAGAGAGGGCTGACTTCTTTCATATATAGCTCCAAGGAAACGTGCCATGCTCAGAGTCATTACTGAAAATAATAGCAATCTCATTGGCAACTGGGGAAGGTAGACATAGTTGCCTGAGTGTTCAGTACAGGTAGGAGCAAATAGACCATTCCAGATTTAACAGGAAGACCTGGTGAAAAAGGTGGTCATGAGGGTCTTTGATAAATTTTCATATATTACTTCGGATTTAGAAGGCTTCGTGTATTCAAAAGACTGTACACTATTCAGGAGAAAGTTAAAAGTGTCCTTATTATATACTTATTCCTAGCTGAATATGAAACTGCACAAGTAGAAAGTAAAATCTGGGTCAGTCTTGTAAAGTGTATGAAATATAAATACATGCTTCAATTCCAAGACTTGCTGACTCCAAGTGTTAAGTTCAACCTCTGACCAGTCACTGGCTAACCAATATGCTATGCTGACCTGCTAGTCCATCAAGAAAGGTAGTCTAAACATTTAAAAAAAGAAATTAAATGAGCAAAAACATGAATGGCTGTACAATATAAAGTACACAGTTTCTGCTGAATTGATTCAGAAAGGTCACTAAATAGACAAGAAACCAAGAACAATTTTTGTAAAGGGAACTCAGAATCCAGTGTTGTTATATTATCTAAAATATCTAGTTCTCAATCAATAATGCATAAATAAATAAAATATCTAGTTATCAACAACACTACCAACAAAATAACAACTTACAAAGAAACAAGAGAATGTGGCCATACACAGGAAAATAAAAACAGTGAATCATAAGAATGTCTGAGAGGATATAGTTATTCAAAATACACTTATTCAGACTTCAAAATAGCTACTATATATATGTTCAAAGAATCAATGAAACCATGTTTAAAGAATTAGACCAAGCTGGGCACCTGAGTAGCTCAGTGGGTTAAGCATCTGACTTCAGCTCAGGTCATGATCTTGGGGTCCTCGGAGGTTCTCTACTGGGCATGGGGACTGCTTAGGATTCTCTCTCTCCCTTTACCTCTGCCCCTCCAACCTCCATGCTCATGCACACTCTCTTTCTCTCTAAATTAAAAAGAAATAAGATCCCAAAGCTCCCCAAATTTGATGAAAAACAGTCATCTACACATCTGAAAATCTCAATGATCTAAACTCAAAGAGATTCATGCCTAGACACACTAAAATGAAACTGCCAAAAGAAAAAGAAAAATCTTGAAATTATCAAGTGAAAGGACTCATTCATGATTCATAAGGTAAAAGTAAACCTCAGTAAGATTTACAGCTAATTTCTCATCAGAAACAATGAATTCCAGATGAAGGGAAGATTACAAGAAGAAGGGGAGATTATGGATAAACTTGAAGTAATGCCTCAGCATTACAAAATGAATACTTATTTCCACAGTTGTTTCGGTGAGAATTCCTAGTTCTTTGGCTGAAATGTTTGTTTGTTTGTTTGTTTGTTTGTTTGTTTGCTTGTTTTTCACATTGCCGTATGGATATTCTCTCCCTCATCTATTTTGCTTCTTAATAATAATGATTAATGTCTGCTTCTGAAACTAAATGTTCTTTCATTTAAAAAAAGCCTTTAAAAATAATCAGTGCTGGTTAAAAAAGTATCTATCTAAAAATATTTGTCTCGTTGTATAGTTCTTAGTTTCATTGAATTTTCTTGTTAGTAAATGTCATCAGAACATGCTAGGGATGCTAAATTTGCAATGACTCTGTGCCTAACCAACTACCTACCTTTCAAAACTCCGCTCAGGCTTAACAATTTTTTTAACAGTTACCAAGACTATCCTGATAATATCACTATGTAAAGAGGTAAAACATAAGAGAGGTAACAAAGAATATAAATGTTATACCCGACTATATGTTAAGGAAGAATATATTATGTCAATAGGTATAAAAATTATAAAAATATTTCCCTTTATTTTTTTGTAATCATGATAGAATCAACTAGCTCTCTATATTAGACCATGGATCATATGGAAAAAAATAATTGCCTTATGGATTGCATAGAGAACATATCTACTTGGCCTATTATGTAATTTTTCTTTGTATTTATTTGTTTCATTTTATACAGATTCTTCCATTGTTTTTCTTTATTCTCCTATTTCAAAATGTTGGGGGAACTTTGGTTGAGTTTGACCTATGCTTCACTCTTGATAACTCTTCAAATAAAGTGATGAAATAATTTCATATTGAAATGAGATATACTGACAAATGAGTTTCACTGCAACTGAGATTTACTTTTTGTATTATGAAGAGATTGTGATAGGATTTATTAGTTAAATCCTTTAATCTTTATCTACTTCCACTATTTAAACAAGTTAAATTTGCCTTTTTCAAGACTTTTCTTCTCATAAATAAAAATATATAATATATAACATTATAAAATATGGAATATGAGTAGCAAACATATTTTTTGTTAATTTTCAATAAAATTTAACAATTAAACTGCATTTTAAGTGAATAATCATTTTTGGTCCAGCCTATAAACATGTTAAAATAATGTGTTAATAAAAGTGTCAAAAATATTAAAAGGGAAAGCAACATAGTCAAAAAAACTTTTTTTTTTAGTTATCCTACTATACATAAAATATGGTGTTAAGTTCTGGCATACACAAGATAATTCTTATTCTTCTCAATATCTAACATTTTAAACCAAGACTATATATAAATTTAGGATGTCAATTATTAAGGTTAAACAGCCAATCAGTTTTTTAATTATTTTTAAAACGTATTCCCTTCCTTCGAGAATAGAAGAGTGATGTCAGCCCCACGTCTTGATATTTTTAAATTCAAGTATAAGAGAAAATGTGTATTCCACTTAAATGGATACAACATTTTCTTCAGCAGAGAATCTAGAAAATTGTCAGGTGGGAGATATTGCAGGAATGCTTCACAGAGATAAGTGAATTCCACAGAATTCCTACACCACAGTACTGCTCTGGGAATTTGTCCACAGATTCTTTAGAATGCAGGATGATCACAAAACAGCACATGTCTCAAGTTTGGCTGAAGTGAGTCTAAGTTTAGAATCTTTTCTTTCCTCATTCAGACACAGATATACCCAATATATCTGAGAATAGTGTTGCAGATACTTACACTTCCCAAAGTTGGAAATAAGAGATTTGTGGGCTTTCTATGATTGGATTGAAACGTTCCTCAGCCGTAGCTAGATCAACTTGATAGGTAATGGTGTATTTTCAGTTTCAGATCAGTGGGTTTACTTACCATTAATATTTCTGTATATTTTATATCTCTGCTTTTTGAAAATTTCATTACTCTGAAACAGATCGAACATTAAAGGTGGTGTGTGTTAAGAATGGATGTAGATTTCAGCATAGATTTAAGCCTTGTCTTCTTGTTCAGCAAGAAGTGCTTGTGCCTATCTGGTGAATTGGTGTGCAAGTCCGAGCTAAAGACTACTTGTGTGGAGGTTTGAGGCTCTCATAAAAGAACTCAAAGGAAGAGAAAAATAAAATTTTAAAAGAAGGGGTCTGAATACACAAAAGGAAAAGAGAAAACATGAGTTTGAAGACATTAGTCATTTGGGCATTTCCCCTCTAAAAGGAAAAAGGGAAGCCTGTCAGCAAATAGGAAAAAAAAATTTTCAACAAAATGCTACATTTTAGGGCTTGAGCACAAAAATTTGGTAGTTTATATATAGGCTCTGACACTGAAGAAATAGTAAGACACTTTCCCATTTGTTCTACCAAAGAACTTATGGGTATTTTTGGTGCATCCATGATGTGGTCTGAGAGACAGTGAATGGAGTGGTGTCCAGTGAGTGGTCAGAAGTGGCTCTGGAGGGCTTTTCCACAGTGAAATGAACCTCAGTGAGTGACAGGAGTAACAGTACTCCACAAATGTGGCAGTAGCAGTCAGAAGACCACATTGTCTGGACTTGATCCCCATGTGAGATAACTTGGGAAATCCAAGAAATTTAGGTGGAAAGAGCAGGGACCAGAAGGGAGGCTGATGTTCTATGTTGGCTAGTGGGGAAAGGGTCTGAGAAATAGAAATGATTTCTGTTAATAATACCCCACGGGCTAGTGAGGTCTGTGGAAACTCTACTCATGGCAGTGGTGCTGTTCTTAATCTGTTTTGACAGAAATATGAATACACACATACACTTCCACCTCCTCTGAGAATTACACACTGTGTATGGATACTTTGTATCCATACCTATTTTTATTTTACCTTTTTTTTTTTTTTTGTCACACAGCTGCATTTTATCAGTTTACACATACTAAGCAGGGCTTATTTCATGTCCCTGTTTAATTGCTGCCTTCACATTCCCATGTTATGTTTCTGTCAGCAGTAAAGCCCTTTTTTGCTCCAAAAACTATAACCTCTAAACTGTATGTTATACCTCTTGTATTCATTTCTTCCAAATTGAAATCACTTTCAGGTCGGTTTTAACTAAACCGTTATCCTCAAACAGATGCAACAAAACTAATGCAGATAATAGGCATGTTTCTAAGTATTTTTTAACAGTGACATTCTATATTAGAGCTAGAAAATAGATCCAAGTGTTAGGTTTAATCTACAGTTGAATGTTAAAAAACAATTTAGGTACTCAGAAATTTTCTGAAACCATTTTCAGAACATATGTATAAGTTTATATTAATAAAACCATTTGAAATAAAATATTATTTTTCACATGCCATTATTCCTATGAAGTGAACTTGCTTTTTCTATATTCCAACTAGATTGGTCTAAACTGCATATTTTTGTTGCAAAATAATCATATAGGATATGAATTTCAGACATTTCCAAAAGATCTATTAAAACATGACCATTTTCTCATACATATAATAACATACAAAATGAGAGTAAGCTATCACAGCTCAAGTTTTCTCTGAATAGGAAATTTCAATCATTGTTATTCTAACTCTTGGCAGATATGGTATGAAAAATGACAGGCACCCAAAAATGAGCATGTACTAATCTCCAGAACTTGTGATCATGTTTCATTACTTGGCAAAAGGAACTTTGTGAGTGTGATTATGGGTATTGGACTTACAATGGGGACATTATTCTGTATTATCCAGGTGGGACCAATGTTATCACACATGTCTTGTGAAGTAAAAGAGGGACAGAATAAAGATGAGACTGTACCAAAAAAAAGAAGAAAAAAAAAGTCACAGAGAAATATAAAATTGATGGCTTTAAAGAAAAATGAAGGAGACCAAAGAATTCTAGAAATCTCTAGGTGCTTTCTGGAAACCATGAGGAAACAGATCCCCTAGAGTCTCCAGAAGGAAGCATAGCCACGATTTCACCTTATTTAAGCCCAGTATATTGGACTTCTAACTTACAAACTGTAAGATTGTAGATTCAGGTGATAGTATGCCACTAAGTTTGTGATAAATTGCTATAAGAAGTAACAGAAAAAATAGCAGATAAAGTAATTCTTATGCAAACATTTTTTACACAAAGTTGGTATGTGTTATAATCATATAGTAAATATCTAATTAAAATATGCTCCCCCACAGTTCCATGAACATCACTACCTTCCAAGTTTAAAGAGGTGAACTTTGCGAAATAATCTTAATTATGAGTAGTCCCAGTTTGACTTTTACTTTTCACAAGACCACAATTGCTGCTGATATCAAAATATAATGAATTTATCTCTATCAAACTCTTAACAGTTTTTTAGAATATTCCTGCATTGTCCCTATTTTAACATCTTTTTGCCAAAATTTTCAATTTCTTTTTTTTTAATACTTTTTTTCCATTGGAATAATGGTTCTTCTTGCCAGAACAGAAATACCCAGTAAGGTTTGAATATATATCCCTTTTTAGGGAGTAAATATTAATATAGAATGCTATTACATTATATTTAGGATCTATTTTATTCCTATGTGGAGATTATGCTGGTTAGATTTAACTCATATTAGGCAGTTTATTTTATTTTAATTTTTTAAAGATTTTATTTATTTATTTGACAGACAGAGATCACAAATAGATAGAGAAGCAGGCAGAGAGAGAGAGGAGGAAGCAGGCTCCCCGCTGAGCACAGAGCTGGATGCGGGGCTCAATCCCAGAACCCCAGGATCATGACCTGAGCCAAAGGCAGAGGCTTTAACCCACTGAGCCACCCAGGCACCCCAGGCATTCAGTTTAATAGCTTATGTAAACCTTCACTCACTACAATGTTGAAATTGAAAACCTACATTTTCCAGACTCCCTTTCAGCTAAGATTTTAAATGTGAATTAGGCTTCACCATTTGGATGCCGTGTAGGTGTAGCAAGATTTGAAAAGCAAGAGTTAAGCAGAAACTATCCTTCTGTGGCTTTTGGCTGTTACTACACTGGAGATTTGAGGGCTCCAAACAATAGCGTTGCAGAATTCAAACCCCAACTTTCTCATTAACAAGTAGAAGGATGCAGTGACTTAATCTAGTGTCTCATCTCTAGGGAGCAGCACAAGCAGCACATTTTCCCACTTCCTGAGTGTTGGGCTGTGTTAGCAAAGGCAGAGATTCTTGTTTCTGGCATATTTTCAGTTGTGAACTAAGAGTTAGTGCTCCTGGAGAAGAAGGTCAATTCTGTATATCCAGGAGTTATTCCAGGATACCCGGCTTAGGAACTGTTCCTCCAGCCTTGGTAGTGCTTTAGCAACCACATAATTTCCTGTATGAAATTTCTTCCTGTTTCCAACTGCCTATAGCATTTTCTGTTTCCTGCACTGATCTTTGGTAGAAAAGTCCACTCAGGAAATCAAAAGATATATTATCCGTAGAAAATTGCTGTGCTATTTGTGACAAAAACATGAAGTCTTCTCTATTATTAAATGGAGAATTAATTGGAAGGCAATTACAGTACCTTAATTACCAGACATCTGCATCTATAAATTTATGAATATAATTTTTCCTACAATTTGTTTTTTTTTTTAATTTTTTTCAAAGATTTTATTTATTTATTTGACAGACAGAGAATTCAAGTAGGCAGAGAGGCAGGCAGAGAGAGAGGAGGAAGCAGGCTCCCTGCTGAGCAGAGAGCACAATGCGGGGCTCTATCCCAGGACCCTGAGATCATAACCTGAGCCAAAGGCAGAGGCTTTAACTCACTGAGCCACCGAGGCACCCCTAATTTTTCCTACAATTTGAATATATATATTCATTTCAGCAGCAAGGATTATGCATATGCTGTCATCATTCTAAAGAATATATTAAATGAAAAAATGATTATTGTTCAACAATGCATCAAGTATCATTCTGCTTCTGTACAGGGGAGAAAAATCACAAAATTGATACATATACATGTATGTAGGAACATATACATATTATATATTAAGTAATGATATAAATCCGTGTATATTTGTCTCTATATCATTCTTTATCAATGTAGATATATGGAATATTCATATAATTATATATAGAGTAATATAATAAATATAGTAATATAAAATAATATGTATAAATTTAATATAATATACAATTAGATATACAGATTTATAGAAACAAAGATACTTAGATAAGAAATATACTAAATGTGAAATGACAATTAGATCTGAATTTTCCCAAGTTGTAGCCCAAATAATGTAATAGCTATCTCTCTAAATTTCAAGGGAAACATACTAAAAGGAGATGTGTCTGAATATTCTGATTCAATCCATTCATATAAGTTCTGTCAGCACTTCCTAACTTTAATGGCACTTTCTTCCAGGAGTTAGTCTTTTATTTTAGTGGAGATTTATGAAACCTCTTGCACATAGTCATTAAAACTGAGACCACCTCTCACTGCAGCCCTGTCATTTAGTTTACTTGCATTATTAGCTGGGCAAGGCACTGTATGTGGTAATTATGTCCTCAATAATGGAACCTGCTCGGCACACATTAAATTTCTATTCAGAGTCACTCTTTTTTAATTTTAACATGAAGGGGTTTGCAAATAGGTAGGCACAGCAATTTGAATCTGCAAAATGAAGCTTTTATTGCATTGATGATATTTTTAGATCTGAAAAACTCTGTGCATTTAAACAATAAACTCTTTTTTTTAAAGATTTTATTTATTTATTTGACAGAGATCACAAGTAGGCAGAGAGGCAGGCAGAGAGAGAGAGAGAGGAGGAAGCAGGCTCCCCGTGGAGCAGAGAGGGACTTAATCCCAGGACCCTGGGATCATGACCTGAGCCAAAGGCAGAGGCTTTAACCCACTGAGCCATCCAGGTACCCTAAACAATAAACTTTTATATACATCTTCTTAAGTTATATGTATTTTATACTTAGCTTTCACATCAGGGACAAAACTTATTAATCTCTGGAGAGAAATGTTTTTATCCTCTGAATCCACTCCCTAACATTAAGGTATTTCACAAACCTGTCTCTACTGTCTTTGAGTAATATATTTTTATACTAAATACTGGAGAAATTTCAGCGAGATGTGTCACTGCAATATCGAGAAAGCCTAACAGTAAGTAGACAAAATTTTTCTATGATATAGTTAGGCGCAGGAAAGGTGATTTTCATTTTGTGAGTCATGTTATTTAAAAAAAAAAAAAATCTTTGGTGAGTAAAGACTGTAAATTTAAAGCATTAATGTATTGATTCATTCATTCATTTCCGTGGACAGAAGTTTAATGATATCTTCCCCTACTTACTCTATTCACTACAGCTTTTAGCTTCTCATAGCTAATAACACTATATAACTATTTTATTCTGTGACCAACCATAAATTTATAACCAGACAACTGTCTGGAATTATTAGAATGTTTTATTTTTCCAAGATAGATTTTATTAATGTACTTACACATATCATTTTTGTGTGAAGATGAATATTTGCTGTCATCTACTTTTTTTCATTTTTTTACAATTTTTCAGTGTTCCAGAATTCATTGTTATGCAACACACCCCATGTTCATCTACTTTTCAAAATTTTCAAAACAAAAGTCTCGTACTTACAAAAAGTTCTTTGAAATAAATTTATAATTTCTTATGACTATTTCACTGATTTACTTCATAAAGAAGGTTATGTGAACTTCTACTAAGTCACTTGACCCTTGTTAGATAATTTTTTTAAAAGATGCCTAAATCTTCATCAGTTTGATTCACTTTCAAGCACATAAGTAATAATATTTATTAGCAGCTGATATTTTTTGAACTTCAAGAATCTGTCAGAATACAATCTCAAATTTACGGTCTACAACAGAAATTTCAAGTAAGAGAAACAATAACAATTTTCTAATTAATTATCTGTTATTTTGGACATTCTAAAATCTCTCCATAGATTGATCATTCAGGTTGTCAAAAGATTAGAATCTGGTCTACTTCTTTGACATCTTCCATTAAATCATGGCTTACACTTAGGAGCAGATTAAGAATTAAACTTTTGAGACTACTTGTTATATTTATTTTAATGATCTCTATTGAGTATGACTATGTTTAAAATATAAGGTATTTTAAATTATTTATCTTTATAATTTCTTAATTCTTCACTTCACTTAATCTAATTTAGTGTTAGTCTCCCAAAGAATTAAAATTTAAATGATTAATTTTTGATAGTATTGTACAATATATGATTGCACATTCTTTAATAAATAAATAATAAAGTCACATTTTTTAATAAAGAGTCCCAAAGGACTCTTTGGTAGCAAGGATACTTTTCTGTTTCACAGATAGATAAATGAGGTACCAAAAGGTTATTTGTCTCTTCTGAAGCCAAATAAATTAAAAAGCATATATGGTAACTGAAATAAAAATATTATATGGTTTTATTTTTGCTTATATGAGTAACTTCTGTGCTTATTTTTTATGACTCATATAAAGCTAATACTATCCACATTCTTCTATTAAAATTAGAAACAAAATATATTTGCTTCTACATTATCAATAAGGCTGAATAAAGACTTGTAAAACATTTTCCCTCTACTTGTCTTTTCTAAAATAAGAACAATAGCAATGAGTGTTTTATTTAAGAACACCTGATTAGGGTATAGGAAACTTCAGATGTAGTTCAACTTTAGCTACATTACATTAATATGTAATGCTTTTTCAGGCAGGTCACTTGGCCATAGTTACGGTTTATTTATTTATTTATTTATTTATTGGTAATACAGGTGAAATCAACTCTTTCTTTCACCCCTAACATTCTACGTTTTGTTTTGTTTTTGTTTTGTTTTGTTTTTTATTGTGGTTGAGATCTTCCAATAATTCATACCTGGGTAGTTTTTCAAACTCAACTATAAGAATAATTTTTCTTTTAAGATTTTGTTTGAAAGGGTGAGAGAGCACATGCGTGCGTGCACATGCAGGCATCCTGTACACAAGTTGGGGGAGGGGCAGAGGGAGAAGCAGGCTCCCCACTGATCAGGGAGCAGAGATTTCAGGACCCTGGAATCATGACCTGAATTGAAGGCAGATGATTAATGACTGAGTCACCCAGGCACCCTTATAAGAATAATTTTGTATATACTTCCTTTCATAACATCTTTTAAAGAAATATTAACATAAATTAAGTTGTAGGTTTCAATCCATATTGAAAAAAATAACGATATAAGAACAAAACACAATGGCAAGTAAAAACACTAAGTGTCAAAGAGAAAAAAAATCTATTATCATATAACAACTTCTCCATTTTTACCTCTTAGCATGCATAGTTAGTATAGACACGGTTTTGTCTTTTTCCCTCTAGTTATGAGGTTATCCAATGCTTATATCCAACAACACTGGATACAACCAACCATAACAGTTGGTTGTGTAATTTTTGTATTTTTAACTACACAATATTTGATTAAGTAAATGCATCATGGCTATATGTACTACATACCTTAATGTATGATGATTATCAGTTTTCTTGCAAGAAACATCTTTATGCATGTGATTGTTATTTTTTAGTTTTGTTATTTTTAAAACTAAGTTTCCAAGTCAAGAGTAGAATGACACTTTCTTGCAAATGATTCACACTTTTTAACAAATTGCTTAGAATTATGATACTAACCTTATTAATTTACATGTAGAACATTACATAAGGAAGTTATTTTGGAATAGCATTTATTGCAAAAGACCTACTAGTAAAATGAAATAATTCATGGCCCTTAGAAAGAACCTAGGAGAATTTGACAAAATTTGGAATTGCTACCATTTAAATACTATCCTAACATGTAGTTAACATATACTAAAAGTCAGAAAACTGTTTTTCTTTGGAAAATTATATATTAGATATTTCAGGTTTTGAGGGTGAGACATACTCTCTTGCAGCTACCATTGTAGCTTGAAAACTACTGTAGAAAGCATCTGTAGATAATGAGTAAACAAATAGGCATAGTTCTTTTCTAATAAAAATTTATAAGCAAACATAGATGACAGAGTGTATCTTGCCATCTCCCAATAAAGACAATGTCCAGTTGGAAGAGATCTGTTACTTTTTGAACACTTTTATGAAATCAAGGACAAAATCATTTTATTTATTATAAATGAAAAGAATTGGGGCATAAACAAAAGTATTCATAATTTCAGTGAATTTACCTAAAATTATCTTTTCTTTTTTCTTATTAAGTGAGATTTCTGCAGATTCATTCATTCACTTGTTCATTCACTCAACAAATGTTTATTGAGCTTTCCATTTTGTGCTAATCCCTGAGCTAAATATTGAGGTCTGTGAATAAGCTATTCAGTCTCTATCCACAGGGAGCTCTAGTTTAGGGGACGTATACATATTAACAGAGACAATTTATGAATAGTTTATATTCATGATCTAAGAAGATATAGAACATTGTCTGAGACTAAGTAACTAGGGCTCTGCTTAGTTTAGGAATCAGTGTGAGTTAATAACCACATAATTGTTAATGTATAAGAAAGTCACTGATTTCTGTACATTGACTTTGTATCCTGCCACGTTGCTGAATTGCTGTATGAGTTCTAGTAGTTTGGGGGTGGAGTCTTCAGAAAAAATAATAATCTTTGACAAAACAGGAAAAAATATACAGTGGAAAAAAGATAGTCTCTTCAATAAATGGTGCTGGGAAAACTGGATAGCTATATGTAGAAGAATGAAACTCGACCATTCTCTTACACTGTACACAAAGATAAACTCGAAATGGATAAAAGACCTCAATGTGAGACAGGAATCCATCAGAATCCTAGAGAAGAACATAGGCAGTAACCTCTTCGATATCAGCCACAGCAACTTCTTTCAAGATATGTCTCCAAAGGCAAAGGAAACAAAAGCAAAAATGAACTTTTGGGACTTCATCAAGATCAAAAGCTTCTGCACAACAAAGGAAACAGTCAACAAAACAAAGAAGCAACCCACGGAATGGGAGAAGGTATTTGCAAATGACAGTACAGACAAAAGGTTGATATCCAGGCTCTATAAAGAACTCCTCAAACTCAACACACACAAAACAATCATATAAAAAAATGGGCAGAAGATATGAACAGACACTTCTCTAATGAAGACATACAAATGGCTATCAGACACATGAAAAAATGTTCATCATCACTAGCCATCAGGGAGATTCAAATCAAAACCACATTGAGATACTACCTTACACCAGTTAGAATGACCAAAATTAGCATGACAGGAAACAACATGTGTTGGAGAGGATGTGGAGAAAGGGGAACCCTCTTACACTGTTGGTGGGAATGCAAGTTGGTGCAACCACCTTGGAAAACAGTTGTGGAATTCCTCAAGAAATTAAAAATAGAGCTTCCCTATGTACCCCAATGTTCATAGCAGCAATGGCCACGGTCACCAAACTGTGGAAAGAACCAAGATGCCCTTCAATGGATGAAAGGGTAAAGATATGGTCCATATATACAATGGAGTATTATGCCTCCATCAGAAAGGATGAATACCCAACTTTTGTAGCAATGTGGACGGGACTGGAAGAGATTATGCTGAGTGAAATAAGTCAAGCAGAGAGAGTCAATTATCATATGGTTTCACTTATTTGTGTAGCATAACAAATAGCATGGAGGACAAGGAGAGATGGAGAGGAGAAGGGAGTTGAGGGAAATTGGAAGGGGAGGTGAACCACGAGAGACTATGGACTCTGAAAAACAATCTGAGGGTTTTGAAGGGGTGGGAGGTTGGGGGAACCAGGTGGTGGGTATTAGGGCACGGATTGCATAGAGCACTGGGTATGGTGCAAAGACAATGAATACTGTTAAGCTGAAAAGAAATAAAAAATTTAAAAAAAAACATAATTATGTAAAACACTGGGCTAGGGCACCTGGGTGGCTCAGTCAGTTAAGAAGCAGCTCAAGTTGTGGTCTCAGGTCCTGGGATCAAGCCCCACATCAGGCTCCTTGTTCAGCGGGAAGCCTGCTTCTCTCTTTCCCTCTGCGCCTTCCCCATCCTCCTCAGGAAGAGAGAGAAAGCACAAGCAGGGGGAATAGCACGCAGAGGGAGAAGCAGACTGCCTGCTGAGTAAGGAGCCCTATGTGGGATATTCCAGGGTCCTGGGATCATGACCTGAGTTGAAGGCAGATGCCTAATAGGCTGAGTCACCCAGAAGTCCCTATTTTATTTTTATTTATTTATTTATTTATTTATAGTTATTATGTTCAATTAGCCAGCATATACTACATCATTAGTTTTTGATGTACTGTTCAGACTTTTCTATAGCATAAATGATTAGAGAATAAGAGTAATGTGATATATCCATTGTATTATTTATGTGACCATTTTTATTAGAATGACAGTCTTCACCAATTATCTAATTTTATACCAGTTATTTTAGCCACATTCTGAGAAATTACAAAGGACAGGAAAAATATATACCCATATTTAAATGTATATATATACTTCCAATCTCCTTGATATTTCAATTTGCCAGAGGTCCTTTAGGTGATCTTTAAGTAGTGAGATTAGTATGTCTAAGCTCCCTTTAAGCTTGTGACTAAGTCTGACTTTTTTAACTTGAGTAAATGGCTTAGGTGTTACCCCTTTAGAATGATGAGTAACAAAAGCTGAGGACAAAGAGTAGCTCATGAAAGATGTTCTTTTAGAAGTTGCCTTAATTATGAATGTGCCGATAGACAATGAATTTATTTTTTGTTCTATAAAATTAAGTCATCTAAATGTCCACAGGGGGAGAAAAATCTGTGCTATAATACACTGAAATTATTATAGCTGTAAATCAACAAACCATGCTCACTGTGTGAAAAGAGACTCTTTCATTTTTAAGATGCTTTGTATTGTTTTTCCTTGTAGTTATGGTTCTCTCTTCATATTATGTAATACTTTATGTATATAAGGATTGTTGGGGAATTATATAATTGTTCATTCCCAATTTAAAATGAGTCATTATAGTACCAATTGCCCACTTATAATAGTGTCCCTGTACATGCTCTTAATTTCTTTAAATTAAGCCCCAATGGATTAAAAGCAAAAATTACATGTAAAGGAACAAGAACAAAAACAACATCAAAAACACCTTTAACTCCTATCATCCAAAGCAATAGGAGGAGACTTCAAGCAAAGTGGAATGAGAGGGGCCCCTTACAGTGTTACAATATTGCTAAACCTTCACAAACGCAATTACTGTCAGTCAAATGAGGCAAATGGGAAAAGTAATTGTACACTCTGTTGACACTGACTACTGCACCAAAGGAGCTACAACTAAATAGTAATTTGTATCTAAAATACTCAAACACATTTCCCCTGTCAAGAGTAAATAAGAATGCATTTTTTTCCCTGCAAGTTTCAAGTCAAGTACTATATGAGAGCTACATTTACCTGTTTTTTTTTTTTTAAAGAGACATTAGAAATAAAAAACATGTGGTGATAAAAAGGACAATATCAATAAAGTAAAAACTGACTCAAGTCTTAGATTTGCCATTTAATAGCTAGGGGATGTTAACACAAGTCACTTAATCTCTGTTTTACCTTAGTTACTTCAAATGTAAGGAATGGATCTAAATATATTAGAAATTTTTGTGAAGACCAAATTATATGATGAAAATAATGTTATTTTATATAATTATAATGATAATCAACCATTAAAATACTCATAAGTTTTATATATGTATTAAAATATGCTTATATTCTTTAAAATTTGTCTTCTTATATAATTTTTAGATTGTGAAACTCAATTTTCATAATTGGTTACTCTCCCAGCCATATGAGAGAATGATAACTGTTGATCAATTTATTAATATTTTTTGTTCATTGAGTAGTAACTGAGTATCTACAGGGTTTCAGACACTGTGGGAGGCAGTGAGATAGATTAGTCACTAATAGAAACAAAATTAAAGTCTTAGATTGATTTTCCACAGTGTCTTTTCCCAATATTTAAATTTTTTTAGAATGCACAAAAAATTACAACCAATGCTCATTTGCTCTCCACCTTGAATGAAAATGTGTCACATTATTCCATAGTTGATTTATATTACACATATACATACACATACATGCACATATACACACATATCTGAGTCATTTTGGAAGTAGCTTATTGATAGACTGAGCATTCACTCAATTTTTCAATATGCATCACCTAAAAATTCAGTAGCAATATATTGTTGCTCAAAAGGTAGCAATAATTCCATAACATTTTCTAACATCAAATCTATATATAAATCATTCCAATGTCCTCAAACTGCTTTTCTAGATTGCATTTTTAAAAATGAGGATCAGAATAGTTAAAAACTCAAAAAATTGGGTGTAGAGGAAACATACCTCAACATGACAAAGGCCACATATGTCAAGATACTGTGTTTGCTATTTTCAAAATCAGAAAAAGTCTTACACTCTATATATCTGAAACTATCTTGTAGAAGCTTCACTACTTGTTTTTTCTCTCAATTTGCCAAAAGTGTATATTCCATCTTTTTAATTGTTTTACGAATAATTTTTTTCTTTGTGTTGAAAAGTCATTTATCGGGGGATTAATCCTTTCTCAGATGATAAGATAACTAAGAAAAAACTTGTCATACTGTCATAAAAATCTATGATTTTGAATAAAATGCAAAGAGGGCCCTGCTTTCGTATTTCGAACATGTAAAAAGTCAAGGTGATGATTCCTGAAAGAAGAGTACTTATGAGGAAAGTCCCAATATTCCGACAGTCCTTGACTTAGGGATAATTACCTAAGCACAGTGATAATTATGAAATATTAAAGTCACTAATAGTAAAGATAAAATATAACAAAATTGTAATATACAGCTAAAGCAGAGCTTAAAGGAAATATTTTCTTTCAAACAATGATTATATAAAAAATGAACAAAGGTGTCAGATCAGTGACCTAAGTTCCTACCCAAAGAAACTAGAAAAGAAGATATGAAAAATAAACCCAAAATAAGTACAAAAAATTAAATGACCCACTGCAGTTTACAGACGCAATGCAATCTCTATTGGAATCTTGAACAGAACTGGAAGAAATAATCCTAAATCTAAAAAAGATCCCAAATAGTCAAAGCAATCTTGAGAAAGAAGAGCAAAACTGGAAGTATCATGCTCCCTGATTTCAAACTATCATAAAGTCATAGATATTAAAATAGTATGGTACTGCACAAAGACAGAAACATGTATCAGTGGAACAGAATAGTGTCCAGAAACAAATACATGTTTATATAGTCAATTAATCTTCAAAAAATGAGGCAAAGCAAGCATACAACATGGAAAAGAGTCTTTAAAAATGGTGCTGAGTAACTGGCCAGGTGCATGCAAAAGAATGAAGCCAGGGGCACCTGTGTGGTTCACTTGGTTAAGCTGCTGCCATCAGCTGAAGTCATGATCCCAGGGTCCTGGGACTGAGCCCTGTATTGGGTTCCCTGTACCCAGGGGAGCCTGCTTCTCTTTCTGCTGGCTTCTCTCTTTCATTCTTCTGCCACTCCCCCTGATTATGCTCTCTCTCTCTGTGTCAAATAAATAAAATCTTCAAAAAAAGTTGTTTTTCTTTTTTAATGAAGCTGGACCACTTTGTTATATCATATACAAAAATATTATACAAAAATAAAATGCTTTAAAGACTTAAATATAAGACATGAAACCATGAAATAGCTAGAAGGAAACATATGTGGTAAGATCTTAGATATTGGTCTGAGCAATAATTTTTGGATCTGTCTCCTCAAGAGACGACAATAAAAATGAAAATAAACAAATGGGACTACATCTAACTGAAAAGCTTTGGCACAGTGTGAAGGAAACCATCAACAAAACAAAAGGCAATGTATTTATTAGGAAAAGATATTTGCAAATAATATAACCAATAAGGTGTTGTTATCTAAAATATATAAAGAACTCACACAACTAAATATCAGAAAATAAGCAATCCAATTTAAAAATGATCAGAGGAGGGGCGCCTGGGTGGCTCAGTGGGTTAAAGCCTCTGCCTTCGGCTCAGGTCATGATCCCAGTGTCCTGGGATCGAGCCCCCGCATCGGGCTCTCTGCTCAGCAGGGAGCCTGCTTCCTCCTCTCTCTCTGCCTGCCTCTCTGCCTACTTGTGATCTGTCTGTCAAGTAAATAAATAAAATCTTAAAAAAAAAAAAAAAATGATCAGAGGACCTGAATAGAAATTTGTCTAAAGAAGAGATACAGATGGGGTGCCTGGGTGGTTCAGCGGGTTAAAGCCTCTGCCTTCAGCTCAGGTCATGATCTCCGGGTCTTAGGATCAAGCCCCGCATCAGGCTCTTTTTTCGGTGGGGAGCCTGCTTCTCCCTCTCTCTCTTTGCCTGCCTCCCTGCCTACTTGTGATCTGTCTGTCAAATAAATAAATAAAATCTTAAAAAAAAAAAAAAAGAAGAAGAGATACAGATGGCCAATGGTGCATGCAAAGATACTCAACATCACTAATCATTAGGGAAATTCAAATCAGAAACCACAGTGAAATATCTTCTCACACCAGTCACAATGGTAGTACTTAAAAGGCAAGAAATAGTGTTACTGCGATGTAGCGAAAAAGGAAACTTCATACACTGTAAGTGGAAATGCAAAGTGGTATAGCCAATGTCAAAAACAGTATGGAGTCTTCTCAAAAATGTTTAAAAAATAGAAGTATTGTATGGTCCAGACATTTGACATTTGGAGAAAAGAAAAACACTAATTGGAAAAGGTATATGTTTACAGTAGCATTATTTACAATAGCCAGAAATTCCAGACTCAGCTGTTACATACCAACAAGTTAAGCCAACAGATCAGCAGCAGCAATCACAAGTTCCAGTAGCATCTAGTACCTTCTATCAATCCTCCATACATAACAGTCTTGATCAATTTAGCCAACTTTAATATCATATAGGGAAGGCCATTCTGGAAAATGTTCTTTAACAACATTGACACAGAACAAAGCCAATAGTGCCCACCTGTTGGCAATCTGAAATTCATAACCATCTCTTCTAATTTTACTTCCAAATTCAGACAATAGCAAAACCTTTCATTCCTCTACATAGTTCAATCCCAAATAAAATGAAAATACACCAAGTTTCTTCAAAATAAATATATGTTCTTTTTATCCATGTTTGCTAATGATCAGTTCTCTTCTACCTAAGTTACCTTCTCCTTTAATATACTGTACTTAAAATACTCAGATATAGAGTTGACTACTATTAAAATCTTGTGTTAGCATGTAGGGAAAGAAGATTTTTAGGAAGTGGTAAAGTAGTTATTTAACATGTGCTCAAATGTTTTGATGTCCTCTACACTGAAAAACTATAAAATATTTTCAAGCAAATAAATGAACTTCTTTCACCTACTTTAGGTTTTTTCAGTTCTGGGTTTTTACTCCCACATGACCAGAAGGGCTCTTGACATGACAGGTGACTTAAATGACTGACTTCTCAACTTTCAGGATTCTGCAAAAATATCATTCTTCAGCTATATAGTTTCTAACCATATATTTAAGTATACTGTCCCTCATGTTACACTTTCTCATTAAACTCTGCCTTTCCATCTATCCTAGGTTGTAGTTGTATATTTTTTTGCATATAATCTCTCAAAGTTGAATGCAATTTTCAGGGAGTTAAAAACTATATATATATATATATATATATATATATATATAGTTATATATAACTATATATATATATATATATATATATATATATATATTTCTGGTTGATTACAAATCCAGAGTAATACACAAAAACTGAAACGTAGAAAGTTTGCAAATATTTGCAGAAAGAATGAATCCAAACTCTTCTTCTCAACCTTTCTTACTTTTTTTATTTCATATATTATAAGATTAAAATCTATTCACTTGATCAAGCTGTAAGTTTCATGACCTCTCCTTACTTACCTTCTGACTTTAAGACTTCAAGACTTAGTGATTCATCATCCTTACTCTCTTTTGTGTTTCTCATCCTTCTCTGCCATTACCTTAGTTCAGACCTCATGATTTCACTCCCATGTTATTAACTACACAACATAACAAGAAACTCTTCACATACTTTTCACCTAGTGTTGTATTACCCAATGGGTAAGTGGTGGGTACCACAAAAAACCAACAAACCTTAACAAAGTTTCTTGAAGAAGAATAAAAGCATTTTCTATATATTTTATTTGATGTGTTTGCATCAAAATGTTTAATTTGGGTGAAAATCAAAGTTAAGTAATTTTTATAGATTTTTAAAAAAGATTTTATTTATTTGAGAGAGAGACAGAACACAAATGGGGAAGGGGCAAAGGGGGGAGAGGGATAAGCAGACTCCCCACTGATAGTGGAACTTGATGACTTCCAAATTCAGACAATAGCAAAACCTTTCATTCCTCTACATAGGAGCTCAGTCCCAGGATAATGATACTCTATATCTGAGTATTTTAAGTACAGTATATGATAATGAATATCAATTTTGATGTAATAAAATTTGGGATATAAAGGGAGATAAGATTGGCAAGGCAAATAAGGAACATATTAAAAATACAAAAATATATTTAAAAAAGACTTTAACAAAGTATTGAAAAAAATTAAGTCAAAGATTGACATGAGTCAAGCAATGTTTTAGAGAAAACACTCTTTAAAATGTGTTAGATGCTTGAAGTTCCTGGGTTACTCAGTTGGTTAAGCATCAGATTCTTGTTTTTGGTTCAGGTCATGATATCCTGGGTCCTTGGATAGAGCCCTGGGTCTCGCTTGCACTCACTGGAAGTCTACTTGAAGATTCTCTCCCTCTGTCCCTCTCCCCACTCATATGTTCTCTGTTCTTTTTCTCTCTTTCTTTCAAATAAATAAATCTTTTTAAAAATTATGTTTGATGTTAAAATTATTCTAAAATTTTAAAAAAGTATATAAGTAAAGGATGCTAGCCGATTGTGTGTAAGAAAAGAATGCTAGCTGAAGTGGTTGGGAAAAGTAGGACTAAGCAATTACAGCTGACTTATAGATGATGACAGAAGTCTATGGCAATGAGGATGAGAAAATAATCAATAGATATACTGAATCAGATATAATGCCTTATTGTATATTAGGGTGAGTGAAATAAAAATAATCTATCCTTTTGAGGCTGAGTATCTAGTAATGGGCATGTCAACATAGACTATGGCTTATGGGAGGAGATGATAAATTGAATGCTGGGTGATCCTAAGGCACCCAGGTAAAATATAAAGCTGGTGAGTGACATTAAGTTATCTCCAAATCAGTAAGATTTCAAGTCAAATGAATCAGTCAGCTTTATGAACAACATTTACAATGCAAGGAGAACCAAGTGTATCTGATACCATTTCTTGAGTTCTACATTTATAGTCAGTGATAGGTTGAGTGATTTTTGTGAATTACTGGCAAATATGAGTACTCATGTCATGCCTTATGTCATAATTCCCCATCTTTATAATTCACAAATATTGCTAGATCTTATCAGTAGGCTCTTTAAAGCTAATTAAGTCATATATCTGTTTTAATAATAAATACATTAGGACTCTACTTTTATTAATTGTATATATATATTCTCAGCTACCCAAAATGATGATAGTAGGTAAGAATCATTTTATAATATCTCAGTTCAATATCCCACTTCAAATATTAATTTTTTTTATTAATTTTTTATTTTTTATAAACATATATTTTTATCCCCAGGGGTACAGGTCTGTGTATCACCAGGTTTACACACTTCACAGCACTCACCAAAGCACATACCCTCCCCAATGTCCATAATCCCACCCCCTTCTCCCAAACCCCCTCCCCCCAGCAACCCTCAGTTTGCTTAGCGAAATAAGTCAAGCAGAGAAAGACAACTATCATATGATCTCCCTGATATGAGGAAGTGGTGATGCAACATGGGGGCTTAAGTGGGTAGGAGAAGAATAAATGAAACAAGATGGGATTGGGAGGGAGACAAACCATAAGTGACTCTTAATCTCTTAATTTTATTGGGGCTTAGTAAGATCAAGCATGGGTGATGCTAGAAACCTAAAATAGACAAGAATTATTGCTACAATGCTCATCTTGAACTTCATAAATATGTCCTAATTATTATATTTCTCTTCATGTATTCTGGATCTCCTTTATATAATTATAATCAATAGTTCCTGGAGGGCTTATATCAAGTCTTATTCTTAGTAAGTTTCCAATTATTAACACAATGCCTTTAAAAGAGTGGTTGATCACCTTTCTTTTCTTTTTGATAGTTAAATTATGAATGACAGGGAGGTTAATAGAAAAATTAGTAATTAGTAATTAGTAATATTCTGGGGTCCTCACATAATCAACTGTGGTCCATCAAAGCACAGCTTTGAGTTTTCCAGTTTAATTGACCATGAACCCCTATCTCCAATCTCCAATGCTAAATTATCTTCCCCTTGATTTGGGATATTGTTTATCTTTGTACTTGCCTCTCTGTGTTCTAATACCCTTCCGGACTAGTAAAAGGAGCCCACGGACTAAAATATTGAGTGCTTTTGAGTCAATGCTAAAGACTGTAAACTGCCAACAAAGTTGGCAAGGTTAAAATGAAAAGAATCTCTCCTAGGACATTAAAAAAAAAAAAAAAACTAAAACTAAAACAAAACAAAACAAAAATAACTTCTGGAAAGTGGTGTTATCCAGTCTCTCCTGGTAATATCCTTCTCAGTCTGCCACTCCATAAACATAATGGATGTTATCTCAGAAAGAGGCTGAACTTGAGAGAAGCTTATTTAATACTCTGTTGGAAGGAAAGTCTCATGAGCTAAGTGTTGGGGAAAACAACAATGACAGACCTCACCTGCATGTTTGAGACAAGCATAGGACCCTGGATTTCCTATGTTCTCTGAAGGTTTATTACTGTACAAGGACAATAAAACCATCTATAGTAACAATTGCCAGGTTGAGTTTAATTCTAATATATTTCTAAATTTAAAATGATCACAATTAAAAAAGAAAGTGACAATGTTTCTATTACCGACAACCATAAATATTGATAGAGTGGATAGATGAATGACGTGCAGGTATATGAGGAAGGTGATGTTATCTTGTAATTAAGTAATCTGAATGATATCTAAATTCAAAAATCAATGTTTCAGAACTATATTGTGGAAAAAAATCTTTTTCTGAGCTATCTTTAGGCTCTAGATACATTTAATTTAAAACATGTAAACCACTCAGACTGCTTAAAAAGAGAAAATGAATTAATTAATACTTGTAAATTCCTACCATATACTGAATTATTTAGACATTTGATGACAGTCTCATGTAACAACTCAAAAACATGCAAATGATTGCCAATACATCAGCTACATCTCCACCGAAGTTAATTTAGCCAATGGCAATATCATCTAGCAAATTTCATTTTAAATAATCCAGTCAATGGAGATTCCATTATAGAATTTATTTTAATCATTATAATTGTCCGATAATTTAAAAATAGTACTGTAGATGCTTTCAAAATCCTGGACTCAATTTAAATTACTAAAAATTTTAAGGTATCTTCTGAAGCATTTTAACTACTTTATACAATTTATATTAAGGCAATAGAAGTTTATAGTCACATTGAGACTGTAGAAAATAATGTATTTTAGACAAAACAGAGAAACACATATTTTTATTTAAAGATATTATTTTAACTTCATATTTAGCTTCTAAATGTATTAGTTACTTACAATTACAAAGTAAAGGTTAAAAAATATAGGAGTACTTAAGTTTTCTTTGAATACATGCATTAAAATACAAACTGGTTTATGCTGTCGTTCACCAAAATCATATACTTCTTAAAGATCAGAAGTAAAAGCAGAACTAGTTACTGTATTTAAAAAGCAAATGAAGAATTATTTTCTATTTGAACATCAAATTAAGATGTATTTAAATAATGCTCTTCTCAAGGATACCCCTAAGCAGTTTACTTATGCTATCATCACATATTTTAGACTTCCCATTAATTAGGTAGAATGTGCACTTATTATTTCAGGGAGCTACCTGGGTAGGACAGGACACTGTCTGTCATTGGTAATAATATCACTGCAACTGATCCATTCTTGAATAAAAATTATTCTTGTGTAAATGAAAATTTATTTTGTCCCTTTGCAACATGAATATTCTCATGTTATTCATGATATGGTTCCCTAAATTTATTTTTTAAGATATTAAATACCGTGTCTTCCTGCTAAAGACTGTAATCACTGAAAGAGTTCATTCAAGCCATAAATTGCTTATTTGTAAGCAAATGGAGCAAATTCATGATTTCAGTTACTGCTGTGGAATACAAACTAAATTGAACTCATAAAATTTTCTGCTTCCTATAAAATAGAGCAGTATAAGGTTATTGAGCTATAAGAAGAAAGAAATACTATCAAGGAAACTTAGTCCAAAATGTATTACCTCTGCATATGCACATTTGCCTCAACATAAAACACAGATTTAGAGAAGAGGGAGACTTGATAGTGTTATATATTTATGAAAAGAATATCAAAGGTCAAAACAACTGGGGACGGTATTTCAAGATGGCAATATAGGAAGACCCTTCCCACTTATATCAATGGATAGATCATCCAGTCAGAAAAGAAATAAGGAAACATAGTTCTTAAATGACACAATAGATCAGATAAACTTAGTAGATATATACAGAACATTCTATCCCAAAGGAGCAGAAAACATATTCTTCTCAAGTAGCCATGGAACTTTCTTCAGGATAGATCCTATACTAGGCCACAAAATAAATCTCAATAAATTTTAAGAATACTGAATAATCATCAACAGATGAATGGATAAAGAAGATGTGGTATATATACACAATGGAATACTATGCAGCCATCAAAAGAAATGAAATCTTGCCATTTGCAACAATGTGAATGGAACTAGAGGGTATTATGTTTAGTGAAATAAGTCAATTGGAGAAAGACAACTATCATATGATCTCCCTGATATGAAGAAGTGGAGATGCCATTGCATCTCAATGGCAATATCATCTAGCAAATTTCATTTTAAATAATCCAGTCAATGGAGATTCCATTATAGAATTTATTTTAATCATTATAATTGTCCGATAATTTAAAAAAATAGTACTGTAGATGCTTTCAAAATCCTGGACTCAATTTAAATTACTAAAAATTTTAAGGTATCTTCTGAAGCATTTTAACTACTTTATACAATTTATATTAAGGCAATAGAAGTTTATAGTCACATTGAGACTGTAGAAAATAATGTATTTTAGACAAAACAGAGAAACACATATTTTTATTTAAAGATATTATTTTAACTTCATATTTAGCTTCTAAATGTATTAGTTACTTACAATTACAAAGTAAAGGTTAAAAAATATAGGAGTACTTAAGTTTTCTTTGAATACATGCATCAAAATACAAACTGGGGGGTTGGGGGGTAGGAAAAGAAAAAATGAAAGAAGGTGGGATTGGGAGGGAGACAGACAAACCTTAAAAGACTCAATCTCAAAAACAGACTGAGGGTTGCTGGGTGGTGGGGATATGGACATTGGGGAGGGTATGTGCTATGGTGAGTGCTGTGAAATGTGTAAACCTGGCGATTCACACACCTGTACCCCTGGGGATAAAATTACATTATATATTTATTAAAAAAATAAATTAATTTTAAAAAAAGAATACTGAATAATATCAAACATATTTTCGGACCACAATGTTATGAAACTGGAAATCAATCACAAAAAGAAAAGTAGAAAAAAATCAAATGTGAGGTTAAACAAAATGCTACAAAACAACAAATGTGTCAGTGAAGAAATCAAAGGAGGTATCAGAAAATGCCTTGAGATAGATGAAAATGAAAATATAACCCACCAAAATCCATGGGATGCAGCAAAAGCAGTTCTAAGAGGGAAGCTTATAGCAACAAAGGCCTACCTCAAGAAACAAGAAAAATCTCAAATAAACAATCTAATTTTATACATAAAGGAACTAGAAAAAGAGGAATAAACAAAACCCAGAGTTAGTTGAATGAAAGAAAAAAAGATCAGAATGAAAATAAATAGGATTGAGACCAAAAAAAAATCAGTGAAACTAGTTCTTTGAAAAGATAAACAAAATTGATAAACTTTTCACTAGACTCAGTAATAAATAGAGACATTTTTCTAAAAAAAAAAAAAAAATGCCATAAGGGGATCAAGAGACACATAAAAAGATGTTCAGCATCACTAGTTATCAAGGATATGCAAATCAAGACTGCAAATCAGTCAGGCTAGTATCAAAAAAATAAGAAATAATAAATTTTGGTGAGGATGGAAAGAAAACAACTTCTTGGGCATTGTTGATGGGAATGTAAATTGGTGCAGCCAGTATGGAAACCAGAGATATTTCTCAAAAAAATTAAAATATAGAACCACCATATGATCCAGCAATACTACTTCTGAGTATTAATCCAAATAAAAGGAACACTGATTTGAAAAGATATATGCACTCCTATTTTTTGTTTATTGGTGCACTATTTACAATAGATCATACATAGAAATAACCAATGTTCGTTGATGGATGAATGGATTTAAGTTGTTGTACACACACACATACATACACATACACACAAACACAACACATGCATTAGATTACTAAGTCATAAGGAAGAATGAAATATTGCCATTTGTGACAACATGGATGGACCTTGAATGTATTATGTTAACTGAAATAAGTCAGAGAAAGACAATTATCATATGATTTCACTTACATGTGGAATCTAAAAAAAACAAAACAAACAAAAATCAGAAACAGACCCATAAATAAATACAAAGAATAAACTGATGATTACCAGAAGGGAAGGGGTTGAGGATGGGCAAATGGATGAAGGGGAGTGTATCATGGCGGGAACAGAATGGAGTGAAGGTCTTGCCTGGAAAGTAATCATAGCACAGCTGGATTAGAGACTGACCAGGTAAGAGACTACACATTACAGAATGACATGTGCTATAAGATATGTAACAACTATGGTTATGTATCTGAGAGGAATCTAGCATAGGCTAGAGAAGGGGAGTGATTACTTGTGAAGGCTTTCTGGAGGACAGTATCTGAGCAACTTCCCCCAAATGTATAAGGTATGAGAAGAGATGCTAACTGGAGAGATCATAAAATACCATGACCAAAAAGAGCCTGGGTGGCTCACTCGGTTGAGCATCTCCCTTTGGCTCAGGTCATGATCTCAGGGTCCTGGAATCAAGTCCCACGCCAGGCTCCCTGATCAGCGGGAATCTGCTTCTCCCTCTTCCTTTGACTTTCTCCCCTCTATCATGCTCTCTTTCTCGGTCTCTCAAATAAATAAACAAAATCTTAAAAAGAAATACCTGACCAAGTTGTCTTAAAAAATAAGACCAGGGCGCCTGGGTAGCTGAGTGGGTTGAATGTTCAACTCTTGATTTTAGCTCAGGTCATGATCTCAGGGTTGTGTAATCAAGCCCCAGGTAGGATTTTACACTCATGCTTGTTATCTTTCTCCCTCTGCGCCTCCTCCACTTGCACACTGCCTCTCTAAAATAAATAAATAAATAAATAAATTTTAAAATAAGGCAAATCATTTTCATACATATGCATTTGACAGGCTTTTTTTTTTTTCTGAGGAAATTGGGATTAAGATAAATTAGTACTTATTGAGATTGCTGAAGTACTAGTTAATTACAAATTGTACTTTACTCTTTGAAGGACTACAGAGAAAGCTAGTGTGTGTCTATAATGACAAGGTAGGGAAGAATCATGAGCAGACAAATATCTTCCGTGGTACTCTAATACAGAAGAAAAGAGACAACTCATGCCATCTGCAAGTTTAATATCTAGTAGGCAGAACAAAACACAGAGGAAATTAAATTAGTATGGCAGATTTAAATAAATGCCATCCTGTCTTCTATGATTCATTTACAAGTAAATGGGAAAGATTAAAAAATCTTTGGGGAATTCAGAGGACTAAGAAATTACAGCTGGTTGGAGATGAGGCAGAGTTTACTGGAGAAACAGAATCTCAAAGGGGTCCGCAGCAAGACCTTGAATCGTTACTTATGTCTATGAATGCTTTTGTTTGTGCACATTAACAACACATTATGAGTGATTTGAGGATCAATTATCCTGCCTTAAAATACAGTTTGCTCGTAATATCCAGTCATTAAAATTAACCTCATTGAAATCAATTCACTTTTATTTGATAATTTGGATCAAGCTCTTAACTTTCCTTGGGTCATTTTGTTTTCATCTGCCGCGGATTTTCCCATTGCATGTATATGTTCATGCTTTTATGCTAAAGATCATGAGGTTTCTGTAGATGTAGGCAGGAAGTCAGATCCATTTTTTCTTAGGCTGTGGTTAAATAGGCATGAATGCAAGAAGACATATTGTTACCAGAACACTTGCAACAATAAACTTTTTTTGAAAGACGTATTTTTCAAAAAGTTGAAATCTACTTTTATGGTCAAGAGAAGAAAATAATGAATTTTTTTCTATTCATATTCTATTAAGTTGTCCATTTTAACACAATTTACTTCAAAAATATTTTAATTCTGTTAGCTTTAATTCCACTATTAAGAAAACATATTTTAGATATGTGTTTTGATCTATTCACTCTTAAAGTAATGTTTTATCCATATGTTAGACATAATAGAGAATATCATCCTGACAATAGAAATTTCTCAGTGCCTGGGGAAAGTTGATAGATTTTATGGGCATATTACCTTGTCAGACATTCTTGTGTGCTTTATTTATTTTTTATACTACTTTGGCTGAAAACCGTCCTGTCCCAATTATTTATAACAGTGAAGTTGAACAAGTTATTTGCTAACATCTTCTTTAGAGACACTTGGTAAATCTGAATAATTATGTCCAATAAAAAGAGTCCTTGGAATTGATAATTTGCCATCAGCCATGGTAATAAAGATTAATGTCAGGAACTCATTTAATCTTAAGGCAAAACTGTCATTTAATTTTACTGACTTCTGTTCTCCTTGTATTACATAATGAAGTTATGGGTTAAAATCTTTGTACTGCTTTTTGTAAGATTTTGAACTGCAATTTTAATCTCATGTAAAATTATTTTTCCCCAGAAAAATGAGGAAAGTGTTTTAAAATAACCATATTTATTAACACAAATAATATAGAGTGAGGAATATTTGACTATAACTTTTCCTGGCAAATGAAAAAGAGGGTTTACTCCTTCCTACAATGGAACCCGACTGGCTAATGAATGTTGTAAATTACATATTCTCTCCTTCCAAAGAATAATAGTGATCTCACATAGCATATTGCATTTACTCTGAGATAGAGAGAAGAACGTGTTATAGTTTTTTATTATATGAACAGAAAATTTTAAGTAAAATGCTCCTACCTGGAGTGTATAAGATTATGTAGTTGAAACACACACACACACACAAACGGACCTGATTTTCTAATTTTTATTCTGAAAAAGAAAATACTCTAGTATGTAGATGACTTCATTATTCTTCTGTCCTTTCTTTCCCTCACTGTATAGTTTAATAATATGCATATGATAGGATTCAATAGATACATGATGTTTGTACATTAATTTCTAATTAATAACATCTACCTTTTCAATATAGTTTTATGGATTTCAATTAATTGACTATGTAGAAATAGATAAAAACAATATTGAGAAATCTACAAATATATGATAACTACACTTAAATCTATATTTTTAAATTATCCATATTCTCTTTTTTTTTTTTTTAAAGATTTTATTTATTAATTTGACAGAGAAATCACAAGTAGACAGAGAGGCAGCCAGAGAGAGAGAGAGATAGGGAAGCAGGCTCCCTGCTGAGCAGAGAGCCTGATGCGGGACTAGATCCCAGGACCCCAAGATCATGACCTGAGCCGAAGGCAGCGGCTTAACCCACTGAGCCACCCAGGCACCCAAATTATCCATATTCTTATTCTTGGAGCATCCTTATTTATAATGGCAACCAATACTAAAGAAGAGCAATCTAATTTCAAAGATACAAAATCAAAAAAGGACATTTCTTCTAAATTTTTATACCTGTTCTTTTTCTACCTTGTTTTACTCAGTAAAAGGCATTCAAAGTAGAACAAATAATTTGTATCTTTCCCTTTCAAAATAATTTTTCACTGTTAAATCTATTAAGGGATAAAATATCTTTCAGGTTGCTGCTATCTTCTCATCCAGATGCAATCTGTCTTAACTCTATTCTTTTGAGTTATGTAATTGTTTCACTTCCAATTTATGCAATGTCAAAATAACTTCTTTATCTAGATATATTACTAGGAAAAACTCAAATTCTTATGTAAAATACCATTCAAATTCAACATCGTGTCATCTGAGAAACCAGTTGGTTTATTATCACAGCCAGTGTTACAGAAGAGGGGGTTATATAGGCAGTCCTAGTTTTAGGAAGTGTTTCTTGCAAATTTGAACAATAGAGATGTAGTGAGAATAAGACATTACAAAGAAGTTGCATTACTTCTTTTGTGAATCAAATCTATAATCCCTCATTAAAAAAAAATATATATATATGTATATATATAAACCTATTTGATTTTTGAAGAGAAAAAATGTAAAAATTCAGATAAAACAGAGTTGCATATATAGAGTTTAATATGTTCAATGTGTGACAGATGCTGTTCTCAGATCTTACATTGATTAACTCCTGAAGTCTTTACAACTATTTTATGGAATAGTCGCTATTATTACCCCCAGTAAGAAGATGAGTAAACTGAGACATCAAGAAGTTAAGTAATTTGAGTGAGTTTAGTCAACTGTAGAGTTAGGATTCAAATCCAGAAACTCTGTTTCTAGAATCTGAGCTTTTAAACACTGTAGGAAAAGTTTCAAAGAATATTTAACTATCAACTGAGAATATATAAATATATATACATATATATACACATATACACATATATTTGTATGTGTGTGTGTGTGTATGTATGTATGTCCATATATATATATGGATCTATTTGTGCATATGCAAATCTCTATGTTTATACACGTATAGATACAGATATATACATATACATATAGGTATGCATGTATAATTATATATACCCTTTTTTTAATCCAAATGAGTTTATATTTAACAGTTAACCAGGATTTTGAATAAGAACTGCGTGGGAGATATAAAATATTTACTCCAGGGAATTAAAATTGGCTAAAATAGCAGGGGGCATCCATGTTTATCTGGTGATTCTAAAGGAAAAGAAAGTCTTAATTTTTTAAAAAGATTTTGTTTACCTATTTAAGAGAGAGAGTGACAGAGAGAACGAGAGGGGAGAGGGTCAGAGGGAGAAGCAGAATCTCCATGGAGCTGGGAGCCCATGTGGGACTTGATCCCAGGACTCCGGGATCATGACCTGAGCAGAAGGCAGTTGCTTAACCAACTGAGCCACCCAGGTGGTGGAAAAGAAAGTCTTATAGCAATTTTAAGTTGAAAACATTATCACAATTTAGTAATTTAAACTGTGCCGTTCTATGTAAGCATTTTAAAATTTTAACATGATTTAATAACAAACTTTTTTACCTCCCCAGTTAAGGTATTGTGTGGTCAGGAAACCTCAAGTGGGTTCTATCACCACTTATTGCAATTATTATTCAGTAACCAGTGATGCCTTTGAAGCAAGCCCATTTTTACCTTTGTGAATGTAGATCATCATCCTTTTCCTAAGGAGAGGAGTGAGATGGGATGACAGAAGCTTTTAGCATCCACCATTTTGTTATTTTTTCCATTGACTAAAGAAATTAAATATACAAGCCCTTTGGTAACCCAGGATTATGTCCAAGAAAAGGATCAGCCAACTACAAGAAAACACAATCATAATGAATCATAATGCAAAAAAATGTAGTTTGAAATGTCGGTTCAGATTACTGGATCTTAATTAATTGATTTGCATGAGTCCATGCAGGTAGCTTGCTAGGAGCTAAGTAAGGGAAGAACAGCTAAACAATCCAATCTCTTCTTGTCTTGGCTGTGTTTTGGCAATTCTTGGTGGTGGTTAACTAATTTGCCTTCAATAGGAGTGGGAACAAGTTTGGTCCTGTGATTAATTAGAACTTCTAGCTATTAAAACTGATATTAGGAGTTCCCATTTGGTTGGTGCTATTTGTGTTAGCCTATCCAAGAATAATTAACTAGGTGAATATTGAGGAAGCAAGAATTCACATTTAATTTCCCTGATCAGAAGTTCCCTGCAATTTTCCCAACCAGATCTGCCTTCCAGTCCACACCCTAACATTCTCCTCCTTTGCCTTCCCAATTCCAGCAGTTGTTAAGAACTTTAGCCTATCGTCATCTGAGACAGGAACATGGACAAAAGAAGGAAACCAATAATCATCAGTTGGGTCATATGCAAATATATTCCTGGTTATATCTCTGTTCTTTCATTGGACTTTACAGGATAGAAATGCTTTATTTTTAGCAAATTCCTTTTCAAACATGACACTTCATACATACCCATAAAATGGACACTTATATGTGTAAAGATGTCTCCTTAATGTCACTGACCATAAAACTAAAAGTGATCAAAACTTCTTATTAATTACTTTTGACCCCAAAATACATTTTACTCTAAAATGAGCAGCAACCCCTCCTAATTATATTTCTTATTTTGGTATAGGCTCAGCCATGTTTTCCTATTATATTCAGAGACAACAAGTTTTCTATTAGACCACATTCACAGACATACAAATAAAGCATTGAATATTTTAGGCATAATTGTTAGATAATATTATTTTTTTAAGATTTATTTATCTTAGAGAAAGAGAAAGCCTGCAAGTACAACTGTGCAAGTGGGGGGAAGTGCAAAGGGAGAGACAGAGAAGGTGGAGTGGAGAGCCCGACATGGGGCTTGATCTCACAACCCTGAGGATCATGCCCTGAACCAAAATCAAGACTCAGAGGCTTGACTAACTGAGATACACAGGAACCCTGTTCAATTTTAACATTATAATTACAGATGATTACAGATGTTGAAGAGAAGGTGTTGTATAATCCCTGTATTTCAGGGTTATAGAGGGCTGTTCAGTAAAGGTATATCAGAAAATCAGAATCACCATAAATGATGTAGAATAAGAAATTTATAGTAGAAATGCGAACTTACCAATTTTTTGAAGTGCATTAAAGTCTATATATAAGACTGATATTTTTGTTTCTAATACGGGACCTAAAGATAGCAAGCTGGTAGCTAGGTGCAAAAGATGGACACAAAGTAAGGGACCCCGGGGAAATGCTGACATTTTGGAACTCAGAATTTCAAACTGGAAACCATGTCTATCTCTAACTCAAATCTCAATATGAACAATGGGCAGTGAAAGCTTCACCATGCAATGACATACCTACCCATTTGGCTCAGGATCTGGAGAACCTGAATGATGTGATTCAGCAGGAAGTAGAGGCACTTCAGTCCTGGATGCTGTTCCCTGGCAACAAGGGGAGCCATCAGGGCAATAGCAATATGTGAAACTGCAGCAACATGTGGGTCTGACAAACTTTCAGTGCAGCCACAGCTCCTCTAGCTTTGGCTCACAGAGAATACACACCAAAGATCTCTTAAGATGTTTGAAGTTTCAATCTTATAGGGATTTCTTACCTTCTTGATAAAGGGGTCCTCCTCTTATCCTTTCGGTGAATGCAGTTAGTATAAGATTGGAGAATTTGTGAGTAAGTCTTATATGACTACTCCATTATAGCTTTTCAAACATTCTAAACCTTTAGATACCTTCATCTATAAAATACCAAGGAAAATCTGTCATTTTATCTCCATTGGTCTCTGTCTGTGGTCTGTTTTGGTCACCTAAGTTCAGTGCTAGAACTGTTTTCAACCCATCATGGTATAACATCTTAAAACAGAAAGTCTACTTAGTATGCTCATATGAAAGAATTCACTCCGTCCAATGATATATTTATTTCACTCTGTTTCAATACCAGTAGGATTCATCCCCATGCATATTGTCAGCATTTCTGCTAATACAAATTAGCTAAAGTCTTACAACTTTTTTCGTGCTTATTCTACCTTCCCATGTATTATAATTTTGGGTTTACCTCTTGTGGCCTGCCAGGACTCGAATCTAATTATAAGTTAAGAGACAATAAGAGGTGATGGGATAGTTATTAAAGAGTATCAAGAGTTCACTTCAAGTCAGATACTTTAGAGGAGGCCATTACAGGTATGCACCAAAGTTGAAGGTAAATCTATTTTTAATGGTAAAAACATTTCAGAATAATTTATGAGGTCAAAGTCCTCAGCTACAACATACTGTGCTCATAAGGATCTGTACTAATTTTAAGTGTCCCTATTCTTCCAAATTCATATCTTAATTTTAACAAAAGACACCCGTGATGTTACAAATGTAATTTGTAATTTACTTACTTATAATTTAGAATGTAAAATTGTAATCTTACTTGTAGGATAAGACTTAGGTTTGACTTTTAGAAATCTTAATTCTATGGATACAGGAGATAAGTGTTCCATTTTAGGAGATCATAAAAGGGTTCTTGTCTCTTACCTGGACCCAAAATTGAGATGAGATTTTAGTACTAAGCTTATCAGTCTATTTCCCAAACTACTAGCATACTAAGGAATCCAAGCAACCCCCTTGTACTCTTGTTATTTTCACTACTGGATTCTGTGGCATAGCCATCCAAAGATGCCTTCTGTAGCACTTGATTATAGATATCTCCAGATGATAATTTAAATAACTCTTTTGTCAGGGAATGCCATGAACTACCATGAATCCAATTACTACTGGAAACAACCATTAATGTTTTCAAAACTAATAAGATTGACTAAACAATTCTATATAACCTACAAGAACTTCAGAAAATTAATTCTTAAGGTCTGATCCCTTAAAACCATTTGTGGTACCCAATTCTGTATGATTTCATGTTTGACCAGAGAATAAGAACCATGATGAATGGTATAAAGTAAGAGACTTGTTATAGGGATTAGGCCTTACATAATTATCAGAGAAGATTAAGCATTTTATTTAAGGTTGTTGCTTTTACATCTGATGTTGGACTTGAAGTCAAGGTCAGGATATGGAAAGAAATATTGGATGTCAATTTGTGAGGGAAAACAGACTGTAATTGGTGAGGATAGCTGGAACCTATGAGATAAATTAATCTATGAAACTAATAAAAACAAAATAAAACACACACCTGTTACTCATTGCTTCCAGTTTTAATGATGTGAGAAACCTACACTGCAATCTGGGCACACTTTACCTAAGAGTTACACATGTGCCTTGGCCATGATGTGCAGAGGATGAAGCACAAGACCTGTCAAGAACCTTAGAAAACAAGGGTCCAACTGCTTCTCCGCACTAGCGAGGTAATGTAGTGCACTGATGAAAATTTACATAAGCTGAAAAAGATCTTGGTTCCACCTTGCCTTCAGAATACTTAAAAAAGGGCGCCTGGGTGGCTCAGTGGGTTAAGCCACTGCCTTCGGTTCAGGTCATGATCTCAGGGTCCTGGGATCGAGTCCCGCATCGGGCTCTCTGCTCAGCAGGGAGCCTGCTTCCTCCTCTCTCTCTCTCTGCCTGACTCTCTGCCTACTTGTGATCTCTCTGTGTCAAATAAATAAATAAAATCTTTAAAAAAAAAAAGAATACTTAAAAAAAAAAGAAAAGAAAAAATGTCAGCTATTCATTTTGGCCTTGGCCTTCCAGATATCACACAAGTTTCTTTTATGGCTGACTTTATCCAGAATATATGAGAAAGGGAAATCTGAGAAATTAAGTTAGCAAAATTGACACAATGCAAAGTTACCACATTGGGAATAAGATTCCTAAGAGTACATCAGGAAGAACAGAAACCAAGTAAAAATACAAATTATTTCCCTTGTAGTGAGCAGGAGCAATATTGGAAGACTGCTTGTCTTTATTGTCTTACAGCTAACTTTTAAGGGAATCTGATGAAACACCAATTCATAAATATGAAACATACATTTGAGTTCTGATATGCAAAGAAACATAGGGATACATAAAAATATTTGAAGAAGGTCTGTAGACCAAAATCTTTACCTTCAAAGAGCTTACAATATACATCATTGCCTCATCTTCAGAATTGTTCTTGTACTCTATCCAGTATTTCCCATCATCATTACCAGTGGAGTTATACCAAAAAATGGAAAAAAAATCATCACTCTTAACCAGTTTTCACCTATTTACATGAAATGGTATTTAATGATTCTATTGATTTTGCTTTCAGGTTTGTTTATTTGTTCTTTTGTGTTTTAGGTGCTGAAATATGGAGAAATACCCAAGTGATACAAAATAAAATTTCATGCTAAATTCTCTAAGAATAGGAATAACATATAAAATTTCATGATTTAACATATAGATATATTAATGTACATTGGATTAGTTAACACACTTTGTTGACTTCACAGTGGTGTGCATTTTTCATATGTCAGGTCTTATTGCCAACAAGAGATAAAATTGAGCTAGTGTGAAGCCATGAAAAATGTTGTAAACTGGAAATATTAAACTAACAAAGACAGAAGAAAGTTACAATGAGACAGTTAGCCAGCATATGGCTTCTCAATTTAGAATTCTGAAAAGGTTTCGTCTTCATAAATATTTATTATCCATGAGTCTAGATTTACTTTGTAGCAAAAAACAATCATTGAATGTATATGATTTATAAATCTTGAACAATCTATTCTTGAATTCACTCATCCTGTGCAGCTTAGAAAATTGGTGGAAAACAAGATCTGTGCACCAAGAAAAAGCCATATTTGCCATGTTTCAGTGAAGAAATGCCATATGTCATTCACTAACTGAATATTTAATTCAATATGTCAGGCAAACAAATCCAAAATCAACAAGCAACAGATCTTTTTTAATTATTCAAAACAGATAATAGTTCTACTCATGGGTGGAAGCAATAATAACCCAATGAAAACAACCACTATAAAAAGACATTGCTGTTCTCAGTCCAGTTGTTTTGCTTTAAAAAAACACGTTTATTAAAAAAAATCTTAGGATTCTGTAGATTTTTTTTAAGATTGAATACAACTTGAGATTTTAACAAAATGTGCTTGAGCACAATCATGAAGAGTTAGTCACCACTATAATAAAAACAAGTTGCAGGTCAATATATCTCTGAAATATTTTTAAAACAATTCTGTTTCAATTTAAGGAAAGTAGCAAAAAAATAAGTGAAAGCAGATTTCTTCTGTTGGCTATGTTGGAGTAGCTTGTAGTAGGCATTGCTTCTGCCAAGAATAACAAGAAAACTCATAAATTAATTTAGAAAAAGGTTTGGTTCAAAAGAATCATAAAGTGACAAAGCAGCCAATGCTTCAGAAGCAATATCCTTGCAAGAAGGGAGGCTCATGGAAGGCGGGAATAGAGAATCTGTGAAAGACTGAAGGTGAGGGATCTGAAAAGAAAGTAAAAGGACAAACGAGTTTTGAGGAGCCTTATGATTTGATCAGGAGGTCAAGAAAGAGGGGCCATAGTAAACAACTGAGGCTTTCTGAAGAGGCTGAAACAAACTAAATGTACGTAGAGCCTTGAAAAGACAAGACACCTACCTTGGCACCGGCAGTCACTGATGAGCTAGAGGTGATTCTCTCCGCACTCGCTATCTGAGAGAGGAAAGGGATGACAATAACTTCTTAAAGAGCTTTTAATTATTATTTTTTTAAATCAATAAAAAATGACCAACTACGCCAAGAAAGTACCAAGAAAAACAAAGAAGAGAAGAAGGAAGGAAGGAAGGAAGAAGAAACCTAGCCATAGAAAATGTAGAGGTGGAAAGTTTTTCCTTCCTCCCTTCTAGGTTCTTTGGCTTGTCTAATAATTACATTGATATAAGACTGATTAACAGGAAAAAAGCAAAAGTTTAAATAATATGTATCTCCTGCATACCTGGGAGAAACCCAGGAAAACTGAGTAACTCTCCAAAATGGCCATCACCTTAAATAACATTGTCAGCTAAAAGCAAAAGAAGATATTGGGGGGTGAGGAGTCAGTTATGGGACATTACCAGAAAAAGCACAGTAAATAGGGTAAGGTTGTTAAACAGATTTAAGTCCATGTCTTCTCTATTGATAATACTTCATGGGGACTGAGTCATCCTTCTTCATTGGTATAGAGAGTTGACAGATACTCTTAGGAATGGAGATTTCTTTATAAATATAAATCCTTCTTATAAAAGGGTAATTTCTGCTCAGTTTTCAAAGCTTCAGTTGGATCTGCCCTTTCTTAAAAATAACCAACATAAAATAATCAAAATGCCATAGAGGTATATTTTGAGGGGATAAATTTTGCTCTCTTTTAATATGATACAGACACTTTGAAATTACTGTGTTTAAAATGTTCAAGAAAAAATATTCAAGAAAACAAATGACAAAATGCCATATTTCATTAGGGAAGTGGAATCTACTTAAAAACCAAATACATACACTAAGACTCTGCCACCTTCTGACAGTGCACGGGAGAAGAAATGAGGCACAAACAAGTTAGCTGTAAGAGAATGGGAGCAGGGGATGACAGAAGAAAAGACCATCACCCTGAACAACTCCTCAGTTTTATATTTATTAGAAAGTGAGTAACAACCAACAAGGAAGTTGGAGTAGATTAACATTGACCATGAGTTTTGTAAATACTTAAGAAAAGCCAGATATCTCTGGTTATGTAGTCCATGACCTATAGTGAGCAAGCCCCAATGAAAGGATTGTCTGACTAACTGCTGATGCTGTCTGGGGGAAGAGGAGATCATGGAAAAGGAAGCAGGCAGAGTTCCGCCCTGAGTGAACCAGGCATTCCCAGCTGTTCGGCTTTAGGCTTCAAAGACGTATATCCTTCTCACCCCCAGAGGCCTATTGCCAATACATGATTTTCTTAAGGCTATATCCAAGCATGCTTGGTAACTAGTAGAATTCTTCACGGGTTATGTTTTAAGCAGTATGTTGTCTGAGGGACGGTTACAAACTAGGAAAGAAAATGAGTAAAATTTACAATTTAATATATGAGTTTATGAAATCTATTAAGCATAGCTAGAGCCATGTTGAAGTTTATGGAAATCCAGTGCTCTCAGAAACCAGTGAAAGTTGAGAAATCTCATTGCACTTTTGTGTTTGGAAGAAAGGTTAACCAAAAAGAACCACTGTGTTTACACATACTCCAAGATTCAACCTCAATTTTTTTCACTGGCTCACATAAGGTCTGCCACTATTCTTCCTGATGATACTTATAAGACTCACTGATGACTTCCTTGTAAACTTGCCTCTAAAAATCTCTAGTTCCTCCTCACTTCATCAAGATGGTCCTCATTAATATATTCTCCCTATCTCGTGATCTGAATAAAATTATCTCCTTAATTGGCTGTATATTTTATCTTTTATAGAGAAAGCCAATGAATTGAAAAATAGATTAAGAGGAAAAAGAAAAAGGAAATATCAAAAAGAATGTAAAGGATATATATGGGAATTTGATAAAAAATGTGTATGTATTTGGGGTCCCCAAATGGGAAGAACAATAGAAAAATGAGGCAGTCAAGAATATTTGATGTTATAGATGAAAGTATTTCAAAGTAGACAAAAATATCAATCAACATATCCAAAAAAGAACTACAAACTTGAGCAATAAAATTACAGTAAAAACACTGTTGACTCAGGGCGCCTGGGTGGCTCAGTGGTTTAAAGACTCTGCCTTTGGCTCAGGTCATGATCTCAGGGTCCTGGGATCAAGCCCCATGTTGGGTTCTCTGCTTATCAGGGAGCCTGCTTCCCCTCCACCCCCACCTGCCTCTCTAGCTACTTGTAATCTCTATCTGTCAAATAAATAAATAAAATCTTTAAAAACAACAACAACAACAACACTGTTGACTGAAAGGAAACCAGAATCAGAATGGGTTAATAAATCCTATAGCCTGAGAGATAGTATTTCAAATTACTTGTTATCTACAAAACTTGTTAGCTATAGGGGGTTATGTATACAAAAGGGGAAAAGGAATATAAATGCTTGAAAACAGTTCTACAAATACCCACATATCACAAGGTATGATTTGTTAGAGTTGTAAAAATTAAGATTTTCTGATTTACACATAGACTCAAGAAAGACCCTTATGTCCTCTTAATATATTATATTTCTATAGTATCTGATTGTTTAAAAATATTACTTGTATGCCTCTGCTTAATTATACTCTGATTCTTCCTGTTTCTGGAATCTCCTTGAGATGACTTGAGATGGTCATGGAAGGCTGACATCAGTCACCTACTAAGTTTTAGTACATAACAGTATTGAGGCATATTATATGAAACATTAAAATGAAAGACAAGAGGAACATTTAAATGAAGCCAGAAATAAAAACACACTACAATAAAATAAGCAGTAATTACAACTTATCTGATTTCTCCAAAGAAAAACAAATGTAATCCAGAGGACAATTGATATATGAATGTTTCAAATACTCTAAGAAAACAAGTTCAAACTATATTTCTACATTCTGAAGATACATTCAGATGTGAAGCAGGAATGAAGTACTCATCACTAATAGACCTGAAGTAAAAGAATACTCTAATTAGTCAGAAATGTAAAGTCTAGTTAATCACAAAAAGAAAATGAAAATGAATATATTAATAAAGGTGGGTGGAATGAAAATACTTGATTAATGAGTATTTAGAACTAGCTAAATTCATAGTTAAGTAAGGCAACTATGCTCCAGACTATCTCATCTGCTCATAATTTCTGACTCCATTTGAAAATATGACAGAACCAAAATGACCTTCCATTTTGATAACTGACTAGAGTGACTTACATATCTGAGGAATAAGATATGCAAGTTATTATAGTTTTATTATAGCAAAATGACACACATTAGAGCCAGCCAAAAAAAGAGATGCATAGGGTAACAATCTGAGAAGATTTTAAACATAAAGTTTCTGATGTCCCTTCATCTTGACTAAACATGAAATAGGTTTATTTATTTATTTATTTATTTATTTAAAGATTTTATTTATCCATTGGACAGACAGTAGTAGCAGACACAAGTAGGCAGAGAGGCAGGCAGAGAGAGAGGAAGGGAAGCAGGCTCCCCGCTGAGCAGAGAGCCTGATGCAGGGCTCGATCCCAGGACCCTGGGATCATGACCTGAGCCGAAGGCAGAGGCTTTAATCCACTGAGCCACCCAGGAGCCCCGAAATAGGTTTATTTTTGAAGGTTCTCTCCATAGAAAATTTTCTTCAGAAAGCATGCAATTGCCAGTCCCTTCTCTGTCGCTTTATTTAGAAAATACAAATCTTCTCCCAATCTTCTCCCAGACTATTGTCAGTTTATAGAATAGGAATGTCTTTACAAAGGACCTGGGAGACATCCCTTTAAAATGAAATCATCAAGAAAGGTAATGCCCATATCTTCTGTGTTCTGTAGGAACTTCAATACCAATTTAGCAAACAAGATAGACTAATCACATTGACCAGGCTCTCTAATGTCTTCCAGTACTTTTCCACTAATTCACCCAGTGCTTAGAAACTCTTCTTTTATTTCATGGAGTTGATCTCAGTGTCCCCTATGGCAGTAGCCTTGAACAATGTCTTCCTTGCTTTTTTATTCTATTTGGTGGAATTTTTCTTTGACAAGAAGGAAAAAGGAAACATTCCATGAAGGAAGAGTTATATATGTATCTTTTTTAAAAACAGATGCCAAAGTCCCTAAGAAAATATTAGCAAGCCAAATATGTGATTTATTGAGTAAATAATGCCTGATGTTCCAGAAATAAAATTTTACCTGGTTATGTGAAAATTAATCAATATAATTTACTAAATTGATAGGGAAAAAAGGAGAAAAACATTGAAGTTTAACATTAATGAAAAAAAAAATCTTTAACAAGTAAGAATAGAAAGGAAATTTCTTAATCTGTTAAAAAGTAGAAGAAGAAAAGATCACACTTACCCTGGTTTGCATTGCTTCAGAAGCAAAAGCAGAGGCAAGACTCCAAGAGTAAATGGGAAGTAGTTTATTTAGGTGTTGTAGGGAACACCAGTGAAAATGAGGGAAATCAATACAGGGAAGGAACTCCATAAAGAGATTTTTGAACTGGCTGCTACATGGGTGTTTGGAGCTTAATTCAACGGGGAAACTCTGGGAAATGCTTCAAAACACATGCCTCAGGGAAAAGAAGTAGTTATATACCACTGTGATTCAATAAGTAGTTAAGGGCTTCTTCCTTGAGGTGTTAATTTCCTTGCATTTGGAAGCCTACCAAATAGTTAGGTTTAGTGACTTTTAATAGAAAAACCCTCCCTATTAATTATACAGATATTGGCTGTTGGAATTCTAATGGACCACAATGCTGAGGTAAAGATTGTAGGATAAGGACAGAGTAGTTGCAGTGTTTGTTAACAAATCACATATTTGGCAAGAACAGTGAACTCTTTTTCAAGATCAGGGGTAAGAAAAACAAATTCTCTCTCTCTTTTTTAAAAAGATTTTATTTATTTGGGGCACCTGGGTGGCTCAGACCATTAAGTGTCTGCCTTTGCCTCAGGACCTGATCCCAGTCCTGGGACCCAGCCCCTCCTCTGGCTCCCTGCTCAGCCAGGAGTATGCTTCTCCCTCTTCCTTTGCCTCTCCCTCTGCTAGTGCACTATCTCTCTCTCTCTCTCTCAAATAAATAAATAAATAAATAAATAAATAAATAAATAAATAACATCTTTTAAAAAAGAAGATGTTATTTATTTGAAAGAGAGATGGAAACAGGAGCAGAGGGAGGGGCAGGAGGGGGAAGAAGCAGATTCCCTGCTAAGTCGTAAGCTTGGATCCCAGGACCTGGGATCATGACCAAATGAGCAACCCAGGTGCCACAAAACATCTTCACTATTGACACTTTAATTCAACACTGAACTAGAAGTCCAATTCATGGAAATAAAGTAAATAAAATAAATGAAGTTAATTAATTAATTAATTAAAATGTAAAACAAAAATCAAGTAAAAACATTATTACTTGCTGATAACATTATTTAATAAGACAATATTTTAAATTATGCATTTTTAGAATTAATATAAGTCCTTAAGGTGGCAGAATAGAATGTCAATATTTTCAAAATTAGTCACATTTTTATAGATAAGCCATAAATAGTGTCTTTGGTGATATACCATTTTAAGTAATATACAAGCATCAAATATCTGATAATGTAATGAAAGACATCTTACAAAGACAACTACAGAGTACTAATGAGAGATTTTAAAATTCTAAATAAATATTATGGGTTCATGGGTTGGAGAAATCAAATAATGTAAAATGTCAATTATTCTCAAATTGATCTTTAGATTAACTGCAATCCCAAGCAAAATCCAACTGTTTGTCTGTGGGTGATTGTAGAGAGAGGCAAATATCATTTGTAGTTTTAGGGGAAATGGAGTGGGCTAAGAATATCCAGAATATCTTGAAAACCAACACATTTGGAAATTTAATACTGACAGAACTACTTAATATAAGTTACATAATAAACAGAATGTGGTTTTAGAATAGACAATAATTTAGTGGAAAACAATAAGGATCCCAAGAATAAGCTTACACAAATATCGACAATTGTTTTATGACAAATATTTATCATAAATGAATTTGGGAAGAATACTATTTTTAATAAATGGTGTTGGGTCAACTAAACTATGTATGAGGCGGGAATAGTGACTCTTTACAAACACAGTCAAAAAAATTCTCATGATGGAAACATTCTATATCTCTTTGATATGGTAGCCATTAACCACATACGGTTGTTAAGCACTTGATTATATGACAATAATGAAACAGAAAAATTGAATTTTTAACTTTAATTACTTTTAATGTAAATAAACATACTAACTCTGGCTACCATATTGTATGTCTCTGTTCTACTTTGCATGAGTACATACACATATATTAAATAGGTAGTACATATAAAATGGAAAGAAAAAAATCCCTGATAATATAACATAGGTGCATATCTTAATGTTCTTGAGAAGGCAAAGATTTCTTAAACAGGACAAAGCAGTATTGAGTATAAAGAAAAAGATACATTGGAATATACATAACATAAGACTTTTTTTTTTCTAATCACCTTCACCCTAAAGTGTGAAAATGCAAGTCAAAGAGTCACAAAAACAATTTCTAAAATGTACATCTGACAAATGATTCAAATACAGGAAACATAAGAGACCATGTCAATATTAAAAAGAAAACAAATCCAATAAAAATGGGCAAAAGGCTGAACAGGCACTTTATATTTGAAAAGATAAAATTAAAATTCCCAATGAATATGTGACATTTTTTCAACCACACATATTACCAGAGAAATGCAAATTAAAACCACATTGTATTTTTTTTTAAATATTTTATTTATTTATTTGACAGACAGAGATCACAAGTAGGCAGAGAGGCAGGCAGAAAGAGAAGAGGAAGCAGGCTCCCCGCTGAGCAGAGAGCCCCATGTGGGGCTCTATCCCAGGACCCTGGGATCATGACCTGAGCCGAAAGCAGAGGCTTTAACCCACTGAGCCACCCAGGCGCCCCCACATTGTATTTTTTAAAAGATTTTATTTATTTATTTGACAGACAGAGATCACAAGTAGGGCAGAGAGTCAGGCAGAGAGAGAGAGGAGGAAGCAGACTCCCTGCTGAGCAGAGAGCCCGATATGGGGCTCGATTCCAAAACCCTGGGATCATGACCAGAGCCAAAGGCAGAGGTTTTACCCCACTGAGCCACCCAGGTGCCCCAAACCACACTGTATTTTAATCTTAAAAGGAATGGCAACAGTTTTTAAAGGAAAATTTGCCAATATTGGCAAAATGCAGAATAAATGTCACATTTATATACTTTGGAGATTAAAATTGACACAAACTATTTTAGAAAATTCTTTATCTTTTCCGATTATACTAGATTTATAAATTCCCTGTGGCCCAATAAGTCCAATCTTAAACTAAAACGTGTGTCTGCACATGTTCTAGAGCATTTATAATTGGATTATCCATATCAACCTCAGTCTAGATACAACTGAAATGAACATTCAAAGTGAAATCAATAAACAAATTTTGCTATTGTTAGGCAATGAATATCAAATAGAAATGAGAAAAAAAAAGTGTTACAGCCTTTAATGATCTGTATAAAGCTTACAAGGTAATGTTAAGCTGTTGAAATCAGACATGAAGTATGACATAATATAGGATTCCATTTATTTATAGTTCAAAAATATGTGAGCTGATCCATAGTGATAAAAGTCAGGAAAGTGTTTACTTTTATGTGTAGTAATAACTCACCAGAAGCAGAAAGGAACTTCTTGAGGGCTGCCAACATTCAAATATTTTATCATAGTGGTGGTTTCATTGGTGTGTTTATTTTGTAAAAACTCACTGAAATTCGTACTTATATTTAGACTAAAGTAAAATATCATTAAATTTTGCTTAGAAACAATAAGACAATCCTGAAAAAAAGTTAGTGGAAGTACATGAAGAATGAATAACCTGACACTAAAAGATGAATATAGTGATACAGTTAGTAAGTGATTTTTCTGAAGATGGATAATTCGTTTCCTTTTACCTTATTTTCTTAAAACAATGACTCACTGTGTTTTAGTATTTTGCTACTTTTTTTAAGTGATGTCTGTGAATCTATGCAGAATGTGAAAATAGTTTTTGTTTTTTGATTTTTGTTTTTCCCTTGAGATAGGAGAAAAAGTAGTATGGATGATGGCATTTCTTTGGTGTTTAGGATATATTTCAGGTCAGGATGCACATGATAAAATGAAACAGTACAAATATTTCAAAGATTCAACAAAAATTGATCAAAAATATGTTAAGAAGCTAATATTTATGAGACATTTATGCTAGCAAAAAAAGCGTAGAAGAGTATGATGAAAGATAACTATTTCCTTTCTGATTCTCATGCCCCTTAAGGGACTCAAAATCTCTGAAGCTCAAGATCTCCCCTCAAAGTTTCACGACAGGGTAGGTAATACTCAAATTGCCTTGAGAATTGAGTGTGAAATGATTTTAAAGGACTGTACCACAGACATGGATGATACTGTTGTGACATGTTGTGACAAATGATGTGTCGCAAAATCTGTTTTTCTTGTTGATTGGAGATTTATTTAAAGTTTCACAATGGATTTAGTATCTCCTTTTAAATAATTACAGCCACCTCATTAATTCCACAATTCTGCAAGTATTAATAATGTTTCCTGCTTGTTATATGTGCTGACCTGTGTACTGAGTATAAATAAATAAATAAATTATCACAGTAGTCAAGAGACTCATTCTCCTGAGAAGTCACATATATTGGTATTTATAGAAGAAAATAGGTGTTTTTGACCACTCTGGGAAAAAGAAAATGGGGTATTAGAAGATTATCTTTCGAAAGGTGAAGATTGAGTCTTGTAGATAATTGGAGAGTGACTAAGTGAATTCTAGCAGGGAATTGACATGATCAGATTTGCATTTTTAATATCTTGTTCAGTCAACTGCAAAGACGATGAATTTGATTGGAATAAGAAAAATACTGGGAAAGCAGCTAGAATGTTATTGGAACAGAAGAAATAAGAGTCTATGAGGTAGTAGAGATAATGTGCATTCAGTATTTCTTTATGTGATATTTTGAAGAGATGAATCTTAAGTGACCTTTGTTCTCCAGCAGACTTTCTGTTATATCAGAATAGGTAGAATTGGAAGATGAACAACCTTTTCCAAAATGTGTGATATTACAATGACTGTCTTAGACTAATTATGATTTCTTCCTTAAGACTGGGGAATATCTCACCTTCTCTGAACTCATTTGTGCCTGACACCTGAACAACACTGAGTTCCCGCAAGCTTAGAAATGGGGGCCAGGGAGGCTCTTGGATGAAGTTATAAATAGTGTCTGCCGTGGCACTGAAAAGTTAATAATTTCTTAAAAATAGTATCTTAAACTGTAAATAAGTTCAAGTTCATCTCAGTATTAGAGAAAATTTAACCATTTCTTATTTAGCTTCAACCTTTTTATACATTCATTACTTGGAATAAATTGAAATGGAATTAATTTCATGCATATAATGTAAACTCATTTTTATGCCCTTATTAGTCTTTAATGTTTCTCAATTTAAAATTATGTTAAAATTAATTTTTTTTCTCTGCACGTGACTTCAATTTAATTAATGGCTTTCTCCCTATGTAAGAAGACTACATGATCACTTTTTAGTTAGGCAAAATAATTTGTATTTTTTTTTATCTAAAATTGCATATTTCTACCAGCCTAGAATTCCTAAGATATCAACCAAAAATATATACATTTTATATTAGATTATCTTTTCTATGAGCCAAGAATTCTTGAGATATCAGAAAAAATGAAATATTTAATGATCTTTTCTTTCTTATTGTTTGTAATGGAGGTAGAACGAACATATAGATCTATGCTCATTCATTCTGTTTGTGCACTTGGTTCGTGTTAATTTGCCTTGATGACACTGTGGTTGGAAAAAGCTTCCACTCTAGTGAGCCGCAAAATTGACAGCTAACTGGAAATATATATTTTTACAAGCCAAGAGTATGTTTAAGGAAAGTATTTCTGGTGAATATAAAAAAACTGATAATGAAAACTTAGTTAACATACAGCATACCTCATGGTCTATCCAAAAAATGTCCTCTAACCCATTAAGATTCTATTACCCCATCACAATTAGGACACTCATGTGTAACATAGAGAGCTTTGCAGAATCTAAGCAAATATGAGACTAGCTTCCATTTAATTTTATACTTTCCTACCTCGAAGATTTCATTCCACATCATGCTAATCAAAGACCTCCCTTCACTTTCTTTTGTTTACTTTGGAGATACTTCCTCAATAATATCATCAGCAGATTGTTAGTAAGATCAGCAGTTTCTAAATTTATGGAATATTATAGAGGCATTAGTTTGTTGTCTTATTTATTGGGTGATGAAAATTACAATTGTCCCTGGGTCATATGTGTTCACTGCTATAGTAGAAAGAACATCTAGTACTTCAGTTACATCATGTTTTTCTTGATCCTGATATATCAGTTATCACTGTAAAGTTTAAGTGTGGGGAGAGATAGTCATATATCTGATTTTTTTTTCAAGATTTTGTTAATTTATATGAAAGTGAGAGAGAGCATGTGAGCGAGCACGAGACCAGTGCAGAGGCAGAGGCAGAGGGAGGAGCAAGCTCCCCACGGAGCAGGGAGCCGGATGCGGGGCTCGATCCCACGACCCTGAGATCATGACCCGAGCCGAAGGCAGACGCTGAACTGACTGAGCCACCCAGGCGCCCCCATATATCTGATTTTGCCTTCAAGATGTTGCAGAATGTTTAACCTAAAATATCCTAGTGAAGGAGTTGAGCTATTGCATCTTCATTCATTCAGGAAAAAAGAGAGTCAACATACATTTTGAAGTGAGCTTTATACCTTGTATACCTGATAATGTATGAACTATACATACATATAATATTTATATATTATACCCATAAAATAATTATACATATTCAATAATCATACATATGCAATATAAATGGTAGGAATTTTCAAACAACAAACTAATTATGACAAGTAAACAATATAGGGAAGGGATAAGGAAGGAGAAGAATATGGTAGTCTTGTTTTCAAACAAGTATTAAATATTTAAAAATTCTCTTGAAATATCATTTCAAATTTTCCTATAAAAAAACATTTGCACTAAAGTTAAAATATATACACAGATCATGGCAAAATTAAGAACTTGAAATCAGGGAAATTTGCTACATTCCAAGTCTGATTTCATTATTCATAGTTTTGTTATCTTATAAATATCTGAAGCACTACCTGTCTGGGTTTCTCTGTATTCTGACAGGGCCTACAAGGCTTCAGGGAGTGTTTTTCCAACAAAGTCTCTGATTTTAATTGATATCATAGTATGAACCATTGATTTTACAGTATTCTTCCAAAAAGATAGGTGATGTGCTGACAACTGAAATCTGATATTGCTTACTTCATCCCAGTAGTTATCCTGCCATTTTCATTAGTCTTCTTATATCATATTTAATTTCCTTAATAATTATCAGGTCTTGACAAGCATGGGACAATTCATGGTATTAGAAGCTATAAATAACTTTAAAATAATTCTGATATTTATTCATAATGTATTGACTTATTTTAATCTGCTTCTCAGGACTCAAGAGTGTTATGGGTTTTATTTGAGATATTCTTAGATATAACTATGAGGAAAAAAAATACATGCACTCTTGAAAATAATACAGAAAACTATCTTTATTCTAATAAATTCCAATTCATTGATGAGTTGCATATGACCATTAACTGCAGATGTTCACAATCATACAGTATATGAGTATATTAAGCAGCTAAAAATTGTATTTTTAGCCTATTTGTAGATAGTTTTCAGCATTTTCAGAAACTCCAACCCTTCCCTATCTCCTTCCTCCAGCCCATTCTTAGAAGTCAGACAATATGAAACTTTGGGAATTATTCAATTCTTTCTCTCCCACATTACTATAACTGAATTCTTCATTCCTTGCCCACTTTGACTCAGATTTAAATGAATTCTATTATGGTCAGGGGCACCTGGGTGGCTCAGTGGATTAACACTTCTGCCTTCCACTCAGGTCATGATCCCAGGGTCCTGGGATCAAGCCCCACATCAAGCTCTCTGCTCAGCGGAGAGCCTGCTTTCTCCTCTTTCTCTCCCTCTGCCTGCCTCTCTGCCTACTTGTGATCTCTATCTGTCAAATAAATAAATAAATAAATCTTTAAAAAATGCATTCTATTATGGTCAGTATACGTAATTAGTTCAACATTTGTTTTACATATTTTTTAATGTTGGGTAAAGGATTATTTTTGTATCTATTAATTATAGTAAATTATCAGATTATAATCATATTGGATATATAAGTAGCTCCCTGTCATTTTTCTAATAGTGAATATGAATGAATGGGTGAAATCCAACTTCATTTATTCACAGCAGTTCATTCATGTTCATAATTATTCAAATGTTTATCAGTTTCTTGGGAAACATGGCATTCTTACATTTTATTCTTTATATAGGTTTACTAATAGTTTTCATGATGAGAAGGAGTTTCTGTTACAACTAGGACTTTGAGAAAGTCTTCCCATACAGATTCATTTATAAAAGGAAAACGTTTCTACCTGGTCACTATATTTAAATTCTCAGACCTTACTGGACAAACCATTTTAATATGTGTATATAATTTCAGTGTATCCTTAATGTGTGTGATTATCTTGGTCAAATGAGTTTAGTGATTTCTTTAGTAAATACTCCTTTTAAGTCTGGACTTATATCCAATGAGAAATTACAGTTCTTTTCTTCATTGCTTTCTTGAAATTCCATTGAATTTAATTGACAGGTTTTCTTTTTGCCAATTTCAGAATAAGCAAATATTTGGATATTAGCTTATTTGAATGCAAATTAACAGTGAATTCTTTCTTGTTTGCCTACAATTTGCACAAACAATAGCATTCAAAGAAGACTGGGATAAAAAGCAAACAACATGATGTTTCCATATTTCTAATATTGGTAAATAAAAGACAAAGAATGATTGCTTTCTGTAAGTTGAGGAAATAAATGAACAACCAGAGTGGTAAAAGAAATATTATAACTAAACAAAAAGCAATCAAGTTCTTCAGGGTTGTAGTAGATTCTAAAGTCAACTAGTATGCATTTGTAAGCTCATTTGAGAAAAAAACAATTCGATGCCTTTTCAGTTATCTCTATGGATGCCTTTTAGAGGACTCTTTAGTAATGTTTCCACAGATTACGATCCAGGGGAAATCATGTTTAAAATAAAGATTAAAGGATGAACGGAAGTTAGACTTGTAGGGTTACCTATATACAAAGTTTGTAGGCAACATGATACAATGTGGAAATATGTGGAGAGAATTTCATGCTGAGGAAGCAACATAAAAAAGAGAAAAAATGACACAGGTCATGCTGTGAACAAAGAGTAAGTTTACTGGAATACAAAAAGTCAGAGGTGTACTTTTAAAATTTTGTCTTAAATCCTAGAGAGTAAAATATAATAATATAAAGTGTAGAAGTGTTTCGTGACTATACAGTAGAACCTTACATTATTGACATTAAATAAATGATAATTACAATAGAAATTGCATTCTTAGACAATAAAAAAACTGAAAATTGCAAAGACCATCTCTGTATTTGACTTCCCTGGATATTTTACATTGCTTCCATGGCTAACTTCAGGAATTATTCCTAGGTCACTTACATGTCTCACACAAATAAAGACACTATCACAACAGAAGTTTAAAACAAAGAAGAATTTTTTTTTTTTTTAGCATATATATAGAACAAGAGGAAAATTCCCTCATCCCAAATAACTAGTTACTCGTTCTTATCCCTGTTGTTCTATAAAACTCTTATTGGGATGCATATCTTGTTTGTACTTCCTCCTGGACCATGGCTTAGCTGGATACATTCTGTGGTAAGCAACCACTAAGATGGCACCCAAGGATACTACCTCCTGTTTTTTATACCCAGATATAATACCTTCCACTGAGTAAAAGCTTGGCTTATTGACCAACTTTTATGAATATCATATAGCAGAAGGGATTTAATGTAACTTTTTTTAAAAGATTTTGTTTATTTATTTGAGAGAGAGAGAGAGAGCGTGCAGAAGTTGGGTGAGGGGGGCTGAGGGAGAAGCAAATTCCCCACTGAGCAAGGAGCCCCATGTGGGCTTTTATTCCAGAACCCTGGGATCATGACCTGAGCCAAAAACAGATGCTTAACCAACTGAGCCACTCAAGCACCCTGGATGTAACTTCTGAAATTAATTTATTTGAAAAAAAAAAAGTGACTCCTATCCTGAGTGATCTCATTTTCTTTTGAAATCATTCACCCTAGGACAATCCTGTTCCCATTTTGTAAGTCATTCTGTCGAGAGGTCCCTATGGGAAGTGACCAAGGCCAGCAAACAGTTGTGTGAATGAGTTTATAAGTATGCTTACATGGTCAACCTCTCAACCTCTCACATGGAACTAGTCTCAACTGAAATTCTGATTGCTACTGCCGAAAGCCTTGTGTCAGGTGTGCTCAGAGAAGTTGTGCCCAAATTTTTAACCCATTTAAACTGTAAAATGATAAATATTTTTGATTATGCCATGAAGTTTTGGAGTAATGTTTTAATTTAGATAACTGATTCAAAGTTTGGTACCAAGAGTGGAGTATCGCCATAATTGAAACTAAAATATAGGTGTCTTTTTGCAACTGGGCAGCCATGAAAGAACAGAGTAAGTTGAAGCCTAAAGTGCCTCGAAAAAGTTATTACTAGAAGCCTCGTAGTCTTTGAAGCCTCTTAGTTATTACTAGAAGCTTTGTAGTCTAGTTATTACTAGAAGCCTCGTAGTGGCCAGTATGGGCTTTCCAGAAAGTAAAGAAAATCAGCTTAAAAATTGGAATAAGGGTATCATTTTTAAATAGTAACAGAAATTTTAGATATCCTCTTGCTTCCAGGAATGAATAAGGTATAAAATATGCCTTATTGAGAGGATAATCTGAATAAGGGGTTTTCTTTCTTTCTTTTATTTATTTGAGAGAACACACAAGTGGGGGAGGGGCAGAAGCAGACTCCCTCAAGAGTGGGAAAGGCAACATCTTGCTCAGTCCCAGGATCCTGGGATCAGGACCTTAGCCCAAGGAAGACACTTAAGCAACTGAGCCACCCAAGTGCCCCTGACTAAGTGGTTTTCTAAGCAGTGTGGAAGGAATTGGCTAGATTCTTTACACTGCTTCTAGAAAAGTGTGAGATGAGACAGGTAAATTGAGGGACAGAGTGTTAAGCAAAAGGAGACAGGACTCAATGGCTCTAAAAATTCTCAAGCTCTACAAATGGCAAATGATGCTGAAAATAACAAATTGTTTTAAAGCAAAGATTAAATTCAAGACACTCTTTGAAAACTGTGGTCTAAAGATAAGATAAGAATCTTTCATTGAATCCTTTCTTGAAATCTCAGAATGATCAAAGATGGTGCCTTACAGCATTGAAATGGAAAACACCCTTTTAAGGATTTTAAGGATATGCTTTATGGGTTTCTCAATTGAAAAATAGCTCTTCCAAGATGCTTAAGGGTGCTAGACTAGCCCTCAGCTATCTCAGGAGAAGGCAAAAGTAGATTTGTGAATGTGGGTTTGTCAAGTAGAGTGAATACCAGTAAGATTCCCAGAAAAACTGAGAAGTTTTTAAAAGAATTATATCAGCAGAAACACCATTAGTGGTCTGAAAGGCACAGATAGAAGGGCACAAATGGGAAAGTGGCTGTTGCATGCCTCTACTAGCAGGTCAGAAAACTACTTACCTCCACACATGTGCTATTTTTGATGAAGAAAGTGTTATGCCCAAGTTTTCACATCTGAGAGACCACCAAGGAGCAAACACCGATGCACTCACACGAGGGTTTATTTAACAAGCTTAAGCGTGGGCCCAAGTATACCCGACACAGAGGAGTAGGGACTTGGACCTCGAGCTTAGTTAAGGCAGGGGTATTTATGGGTTCCTGTTAACTAAAGCAGGGTGGGGATTCCGGTTACTAAAGCAGGGTGGGGGTTTCTGGAACCAAAGCAGGGTGGGGATCTCTGGAACTAAAGCAGGGTGGGGCTTCCTGTTACTAAAGCAGGGTGGGGGTCCTTAGAACTAAAGTGAAGTGGAGGGTAAGTTCAGCCCTTGGGCACAGGGGTCTGAAATGGCTGCCGGAGCTAAGATGGCTGTACTTATGCTAAGGCTAAACCTGAGGTGGGATGGCCTTAATTTTTCTCGGCCTCCACAGAAAGGAAGCATGCTTCCAAAATTTGAACTAAGAGCCATGGAGAGTAACTCCTGAGTGGAAGAACTGAGTTCTCATTAACAATTATCCAACATTTTCTTAGCTAGATTTCAAATCTGTTATGAATAAATGATTCTTGTGTGCTTACCATTTCCTTCCCTTTTTAATAGGAATATTTCTAGTGAAAATCCTAAGCCTATTTTACTGTGATATGTTTGTGGTGTGTGTGTGTGTGTGTGTGTGTGTGTGTGTGATGTTGTCTCCTTATTTCCTAGGTTTACAAATTGAGAGGAACTTTACCTAAAGAACTATACTTAGAAAACTACATCAAAAAAGCCACATCTGACCCATGATCTGATTTGATGACAAGATTCTGGGCATTGAGTTGATGTTATAATAGGATTACTCTCTTGTGAGACTTTGAAGTATTGATTGAGAAGGATAATTTGGAGGCAGAGAGTGAATTGTGGTATTAATTTTCATTATAATTCTCATAGATCATCACTTTTGTGTACTCATCTTGTGTATTTCTGTGTATCCCTTGTGTATTCCTCTATCACAACATCCTATGGTTTGTCTTTGTCAATAATAGAATGTAATAGATGTGATATTACATAACTTCTGAATTAGGTTATAAAAGTCATTTTGGCTTCTGTCTTGGTAAATTGCTGTTTTTCTTTCTTGGATTACACATCTGGGAGGAATCCATTTGTCATATTATGAGCCGTTCTATGATAACTTCACATAGTAAGAAACTGAGGTCTTTAATCACCAGCCATTTGAGTGAGCTTAGAAGCAGTTCCCTATGCTACAAGCAAGCCTTTAAATAACTATGATTTTGGGGTGCCTGGGTGGCTCAGTTAAGCATCTGCCTTCAGCTCAGGTCAAAATCCTAGGGGTCTGTGATCGAGTCCCATGTTGGGTTTCCTGCTCATTGGGGAGTCTGCTTCTCCCTCCCCCTCTGCTTCTCCCCTCTGCTCATGCTCTCTCTTGCTCTTTCTCTCTCTCAAGTAAATAAGTAAAATCTTTAAATAAATAAATTAATTAATAACCACAATCTCAACAAACAATTTGACTCCAACCTGAAGAGAGATCTTGAGCCAAAAACCGCAAGTTAAGCTGACCCCAGATTCCTGAGCTTCAGAAATCTTTTGAGATGATAAATGTGTTTGTTGCCTACAGCCAATAAGTCTTGGAATAACTTGTTATACAGCAACAGATAACTGTAATACACAAGATAAACAGAACCAGAGAAACAGAACCAATGGTGATTTATATAAAAGAGATTTATTGTGATATTTGGCTCATCCAATTATGGAGGGTGAGATAAGTCATGATATCCAATTTGCAAGCTGGAGAACCAGGAATACAGTTAGTAAAATTCAGTTAAGTGAATTTTAGGCCCAAGAATCAGAAGCGCCAATGTTTCAGGACAATAGAAGATGGATACCTCAGCTCACTAGGAGAGGATTTACTCTTCCTCTGGCTTTTTGTTTTCTTTTGGTCTTCATTAAATGGAATAAGTCTCCCCTACCCTCAACACTGGTGAAGGTGATCTTCTTAACACAATCTACTGATTCAAATGCTAATCTCTTCCAGAAACACCCTCAAAAACACACTGAGAGATATTTTTTTTTTTTTTTTTTTTTAAATTTTTTATTTTTTATAAACATATATTTTTTATATACATATATTTTTATCCCCAGGTCTGTGAATCACCAGGTTTACACACTTCACAGCACTTTGACAGAGAGAAATCACAAGTAGATGGAAAGGCAGGCAGAGAGAGAGAGAGGAGGAAGCAGGCTCCCTGCCAAGCAGAGAGCCCGATGTGGGACTCGATCCCAGGACCCTGAGATCATGACCCGAGCCGAAGGCAGCGGCTTAACCCACTGAGCCACCCAGGCGCCCGAGAGATATTTTTTATAAGCTATCTTGGTATTCTCTAGCCCAGTCAAGTTAACACATAAAATTAAACATTGCTATAACCATTAGAGATACTAATACAGTCAATTACAGAAAAACCAGAGAAGTAGAATTGTCTTGATATATTCCTCAAATGTAGGCATGCATTTAACTTTCTTACCTTTTCTGCTATCTCTTTTCTTCCTTTTTTCCTTCCTCCTTCTATTCCTCCATCTCTCCCCACCTCTCTCCCATCTTAAACTTCTTTTTGCTTTCCTCTCCTTTTCAAAATTTCTTCCTCTCTGAAAATATCTTTTGAACTTCTTCGGTGTGTCAGAAGCAGGAAATTCACCAATTACCAAGGCAAAAATACCTTAAACTGTTTGGATTCTTGTAGGGGGTATATATACAGAGTGCTTTACTCTAGTGAAGAAAATAGAATATAAATATGTATATACAGTAATAAATAATGTGAATTTAAATAGCAAAGCATTATGAAAATCAATACAACATGAAATGTTAGTTGTGGTAAGACACCTAGAGAAGAAGTTGTAGAAAGAGTTATCTTAATAAGTAGCAAATAAATTCATATCTGAGTAATAGAGAGAGGGTAATGTGACAGCCTTAAGAAAAAGTACTCAGGCAGATCCCTCTGCCTGATTATAATGTTCTCTCCCTTTAATATAGTTGTGGTCATCAACAACCTCTAAGCCTTCCTTCTGGTAAGTGTTACTGGTTCAGGAATGAAAATACAACCTAGTCCAAATGATTCGGGATCTGTCTTCTCTTGAGCATGAACAAGAAAGCACATTACCTTATTTGTTGCTAGTGGTCTTTTTAAAATCATGAGAGAAATCAGGCTAGGAAAAAAACCAGCATGGTGGGCAGCCAGATGTCAAATAATACAGAAGAGGAGTAGAGAAATCTTCATGATATTACACCCTAAGCCCACATATTTCTGAACCTTCATTTTTTTAAAAATATTTTATTTATTTATTTGACACACAGAGAGAAATATCACAAGTAGGCAGAGAAGCAGGCAGAGAGAGAGGGAGAAGCAGTTTCCCTGTGAGAGCCCAATGTGGGCTTCATCCCAGGACACTGAAATCATGACCTGAGCCGAAGGTAGAGACTTAACCCACTCAGCTACCCAGGCACCCCATGAACCTTCTTTTTTAAGAGATAGCTAATCATATTATTTTCTAAATCATGTTGTGTGTTTACAGCATGTTTCAGTGATGTGATCAAAATTATTTATATACCTAAATCATTTTGGGTTCATTTATTCCACTTTTATAAATTTGTCATTGAAAAATATTATTTCTTGAAGTACATGATTATAAAAGATATCAACAGAATACCAAGAAATAATTTAAATATCTATAGAGATAAAATAAATACAATTATAAAAATTTATGTATTAAAATATAAACTATGTGACTTGTTATAATTTATTATTATTTTAAGTCTATTTTTTTAGAGAATTTTAAGTTTCACAGAAAAATTGAAGAGAATGTAGAGAGACTTCTCGTATACCCCTGCCTTCATACATGCTCAGCCTCTCCATTATAAACATCCTCACCAGGGTGGTACATTTGTTACAATTGATGAACCTCTATCAACACAACATAATCAACTAAAACCCAAAGTTTGCATAAGAGTTCACTCTTGGTGTTGTATACTCCATAGATTTGGGCAAATGGATAATGACATGTATTAATCAGAATGGTATGATATATTTTCACTCCCCTAAGATAATTATATTTTCAAACAGTGTTTAAAGACAGGATATGATGCTCATAATATAATGCCTAAAAAGAAGACACAAAGTTCTATATATACACAGGGACATACATGTACACATGCACAGAAATGTAAATATTGGGAAAATATACAGAAATATTTATTAAGATGATCCGTAGGTTCTGAGAAATCTTTATATTTGGTATATTTTCTATAATGTCTGCTTCCCTAATTATCTCACATTACTTTATAATTAGAAATTCAATACTATGCATAGGGAATACTATATTCACTAAACCTATCACAATGTTAACTCACTATTCGATTTAGTTACAAGTGTAATGGATGCCTTGCTAATAGTAAAAAGTAGGCTCATTTCTAATGCTCTTGTAGTAAAAATAAAATTAACTTTGTTAATTCCAACACATACAAACAAATGATATTCATGTCATAATCCATCCTTTATTTCAATAATTATTTAATCACTTTGTATTTCACCTTGAATTAGTAAACACAGTCAGACTCTCATATAACTATTCTTATGGAAATAAGAGGGAACTAGAGAGATAAAGAAGTGGATGATTATTTTCAAGATTTTAGTTAACATAGAAACATAAGCCATGAAACCTCTTAACAAGCTAAGAAAAAATGAATCAGCACATTTCTGAATATTATGCATATGTTTAGACCTCTCGTCTTTTGGCTAATATTAAATTATGATTCTTTAATGCTTTAATTGTCTGAAAATTCCTCCTGGGGAATTTTTGTCCCAGTTTTCTAAAATGATTTGGGAGTATAAATTTATAATTACATATAATTTTGCATATTTCATGGATATAAAAGTAAACTATATCAGAGCCTTGAAGTTAAAAAGATGAAGAAAATAAAGTCAAAGGATTAAAATATTAATAAGCAGAGGATAAAAACAGAAACCTTAAAAAATTCTATAACATTTACATTTCTTCAGAATAATTATTCACCCTAAAATGGAGTGATTCAGCGTGGTGAATTAAAAGTAGTTGCCTTTCTAAAATAACTTCTCTATATTGTCAACTTTATTCTCTTTGTCACTTAATGTTAATTCACCTTTGTGACACACACGTACACACAATCTAAAGCACAATTTGTAAAGAAAAGTGAATAATAACCTTAAAGTTTTTTGCACCACAATGCAACAACTAAATATATAAAACAATTATTCAGAAGTCAAGGATGATTGGAATAAAATGCATTTCTCTAAATTTCTCTATGACTGGTATGACCTACTAGACAAAATTTAACATTAGAACATTATAGTTTTTCAATCAGTGTATTTGATTTCATAAATTTGCACATACCCATAAAATTGAGATTCTCTTATTGGAGTATTATTTTTTTCCCCACCACAGTCAGGTTTAGTATCATAAGGTATGAAAGGTAACAAAGCCTAGAAGTTAGACCCATTTACACTAAAGTCTACCCTTGTTGCAAAAATTTTTCCTTCTCTGGGCCCCCTTCTAAACTGGTAGCCTTATAGTTCATCTAGTAAATAGGCCAAACAGTATTATTCAATTTGGAATATGTTCCAGAACCTGGTATGGATTTTTAACTACAAATTTCCTTCTTAGAAGTTAAGAGTTCACCCAGACTGAAAGTGAAGGGATGGAGAAGCATCTTTCATGCCAATGGGCCTCAAAAGAAGGCTGCAGTAGCGATTCTCATATCAGATAAATTAGACTTTAAACTAAAGACTATAGTCAGAGATACAGAAGGACACTACATAATCCTTAAAGGGACTATCCACCAAGATGATCTAACAATTGTAAATATCTATGCTCCCAATATAGGAGCAGCCAATTACTTAAGAAAACTGTTAATCAAGAGAAAGAGTCATATTGATATGAATACACTAATCGTAGGAGATCTTAACATGCCTCTCACAGAAATAGAAAGATCATCGAAGCAGAAAATCAATAAAGAAACTAGAGCATTGAATGCTTGTCAAGCAGAGAGAGTCAATTATCATATGGTTTCACTTATTTGTGGAGCATAACAAATAGCATGGAGTACAAGGGGTGTTAGAGAGGAGAAGGGAGTTGGGGTAAATTGGAAGGGGAGGTGAATCATGAGAGACTATGGACTCTGAAAAACAATCTGAGGGGTTTGAAGTGGCGGGGTGGTGGGAGGTTGGGGTACCAGGTGGTGGGTATTATAGAGGGCACGGATTGCATGGAGCACTGGGTGTGGTGAAAAAATAATGAATACTGTTTTTTCTGAAAATAAATAAATTAATTTTTTAAAAAGAAAAAAAAAAGAATATTGAATTATCGAACAGAAAAAAAAAAAAAAAGAAGTTAAGAGTTCCAATAATTTGTTCTATACATTGGTGGGTGATGTGAAGCATGCCCCAAACCACCAGACCCATAAAAACTTCACTAGTATGATGTACCTCTGAGCTGAAAATGTTTATTTCCCACCTTCTCAAAAATCTGTGTCTTACCAAGCCTTCCAGTGTACTTGCCAATACTTGTACTCTGGTCTGATTCATGGGTCAGTGTGATTCTTTGAATTGTCCATTATAGTCCAAGCCTCTTTGGATATTTTACAATATATTCCTAGGCCAAAACTATAAATTTATTCTGTTGTCCATCACATATAAATGTGAATTCTTCTTTTTCATTCTTACTCAAAGGAATGTAAAAGACTGCATATTCCTGATCAGTTTCAACACACCATGTGTCAAAGTCTGTGTTAAACTACTCTTTAAAAAGATACAACTTTTCATCTTGATGAAGTCCCAAAAGTTCATTTTCACTTTTGTTTCCTTTGCCTTTAGAGACATATCTTGAAAGAAGTTGCTGTGATTGATGTCAGAGGTTACTGCCTATTTTCTCCATTGGGTTTTGATAGATTCCTGCCTCACGTTGAGGTCTTTTATCCATTTTGAGTTTATCTTTGTGTATGGTGTAAGAGAATGGTCGAGTTACATTTTTCTACATGTAGCTGTCCAATTTTCCCAGCCCATTTATTGAAGAGACTGTCGTTTTTCCACAGGATATTTTTTCCCTGCTTTGTCGAACAGTATTTGACCATAAACTTGAGGTCCATATCTAGGCTCTCTACTCTGTTCCACTGGTCTATATGTCTGTTTTTGTGCCAGTACCATATGCTGTCTTGGTGAGCGCAGCTTTATAGTGAAGCTTGAAATTGAGCAACTTGATGCCTCCAGTTTTGTTTTTCTTTTTCAACATTTCCTTAGCAATTCGGGGTCTCTTCTGGTTCCATACAAATTTTAGGATTGTTTGTTCCAGCTCTTTGAAATATGCCAGTGGAATTTTGATCAGGATGGTATTGAAAATATAGATTGCTCTAGGCAGTATAGACATTTTAACAATGTTCATTCTTCCAATCCATGAGCATGGAATTCTCTTTCATCTTTTTGTGTCTTTTTCAATTTCTTTCAGGAGAGTTCTGTTCCTTGAGTACAGATCCTTTACCCCTTTCGTTAAGTTTATTTCCAGGTATCTTATGGTTCTTGGTGCTATAATAAATTGAATCGATTCTCTCATTTTCCTTTCTGTATTTTCATTGTTAGTGTATAAGAAAGCAACTGATTTCTGTACATTGATTTTGTATCATATCAAATTACTGAATTGCTGTACGAGTTCTAGTAGTTTGGGGTGGAGTCTTTTGGGTTTTCCATATAAAGTATCATGCAATCTGCAAAGAGAGAGAGTTTGACGTCATCTTTGCCCATTTGAATACCTTCTATTTATTTTTGTTATCTGATTGTTGTTGCTAGAACGTCTAGTACTACCTTGAACAATAGTGGTAAGAGTGGACATCTTTGTCATGTTCCTGATCTCAAAGGGAAGGTTTTCAGCTTTTCTCCACTTGAGGATGATATTTGCTGTGTATTTTTCATAGATAGATTTTATGAAGTTGAGGAATGTTCCCTGAATCTCTATACATTGAGTCATCTTAATCAGGAATAGATGCTGTATCTTGTCAAATGCTTTTTCTGCATCAATTGAGAGAACCATATGGTTCTTCTTTCTTCTTTTATTTATTTGTTCTATCATATTGATTTATTTGCAAATGTTGAACCACCCTTGCATCCCATGGATAAATCCCACCTGGTCATGGTGGATAATCTTTTTAATGTACTGTTGGATCCTATTAGCTAGGATCTTGTTGAGAATTTTAGCACATATATTCATCAGGGATATTGGTCTGAAATTCTTATTTTTGGTGGGGTCTTTGTCTGGTTTGGGAATCAGGGTAATGCTGGCTTCATAAAAAGAGTCTGGAAGTTTTCTTTCTGTTTGTATTTTGTGAAAGAGCTTCAAAAGAATAGGTGTTATTTCTTCTTGGAATGTTTGGTATAATTCTCCAGGGAATCCATCAGGTCCTGGGCTCTTGCTTTTTGGGGAGGTTTTGGATCACTGCTTAAATCTCGTTATTAGATATTGGTCTATTCAGGTTGTCAGTTTTTTCCTGATTCAGTTTTGGAAGTTTATAGGTTTCCAGGAATGCATCCTTTTCATCTAGGTTGCTTAACTTATTGGCATATAACTGTTGGTAATAATTTCTGATGATTGTTTCTATTTCTGTGGTATTAGTAGTGATTGCTCCCTTTTCACTCAAATTTTATTAATTTGGGTCCCCTGTCTTTTCTTTTGGATAAGTTTGGCCAGTGGTTTATTGATCTTATTGATTCTTCAAAAAAAACAGCTTCTAGTTTTATTGATGTGTTCTACTGTATCTCTAGTTTCTATCTCATTGATTTCTGCTCTAATCTTGATTATTTTCCTTCTTGTGTGTGGGGCTGACTTAATTTGTTGTTGATTTTCCAGTTCTTTAATGTGTACAGAGAGCTAGTATTTGCAATGACACTACAGACAAAGGGCTGATATCCAAGATCTATAAAGAACTCCTCAAACTCAATATACACAAAACAGATAATTACATAAAAAATGGGCAGAAGACATGAACAGATACTTCTCCAAAGAAGACATGCAAATGGCTAACAGACACATGAAAAAATGTTCATCATCATTAGCCATCAGGGAGATTCAAATCTAAACCCCATTGAGATACAACCTTGTACCAATTAGACTGGCCAAAATGAACAAGACAGTAAACAAGTGTTGGAGAGGATGTGGAGAAAGGGGAACCCTCAACACTGTTGGGGAATGCAGGTTGGTGCAGCCACTTTGGAAAACTGTGTGGAGATTCCTTAAGGAATTAAAAATAGATCTACCCTATGACCCTGCTATTGCACTCCTGGGTATTTACCCCAAAGATACAGATGTAGTGAAAAGAAGGGCTGTCTGTACTCCAACATTCATAGCAGCAATAGCCGTAGTCGCCAAACTGTGGAAAAACCAAGGTGCCCTTCAATGGACAAATGGATGAAGAAGATATGGTTCATATATACAACAGAGTATTATGCCTCCATCAGAAAGCATGAATACCCAACTTTTGTATCAGCATGGACAGGACTGGAAGAGATTATGCTGAGTGAAATAAGTCAAGCAGAGAGAGTCAATTATCATATAGTTTCACTTATTTGTGGAGCGTAGGGAATAACACGGAAGACACTGGGAGAAGGAGAGGAGAAGTGAGTTGGGGGAAATTGGATGGGGAGGCAAACAATGGGAGACTGTGGACTCTGAGAAACAAACTGAGGGTTTTGGAGGGGTGGGGATGGGGGGTTGGGTGAACCCAGTGGTGGGGATTGTAGAGTACACGTATTGCATGGAGCACTGGGTATGGTGCATAAACAATGAATTTTGGAACACTGAAAAAAATAAAATTAAATTAAATTTTTTTAAAAATGCCACTTCCCATAAAGCAGCTACAATTAGGGGCACTGCTTGTTTAAGTGTGAAGTAGTCCATGACTTCTAACTACCAGGCTTTTGTATGTTTGTATGTGACATGAATCTAATAGGAGATCCAAAGGGCATTATGTATCCTAGCCAACAATGTAAAACAAGTATCTTCACCTAATAATTTCTGTAAGATCTGGGTATTCTCTTTTTCCTTAATGAATGGTTACTTGAGTACATTTCCATAAATCCATTTGTGGAAAGACAAAGTTAACAACTTTTCAGTGCATATGTCATGGAATTGCAGGGTATTTCAAAAGGGCCTGTTTAGTCCAAAGGGGTCCAGATTGGAGAAATAACTCAGGTTAAAAACATAGCTGGACAGTGACTTGTCACTGGAGTTTTCAGCTTCCTGACTATTCATCCTTGATGTCTTTTCATTATAGAAAGTAAACAGTATTCTTGTTGGCTATCCATCTGTCTTTCCTTGGGGGATTGCCATGTCCTTTTAATGATTTCGTGTCTTTCTGCATGGCAGACCCTAATAGCTACCCTCTGATTTTTTCTGTTTTATAATATTTGTAACCAGTTTGCTTGTGATAGATAAGTGCTACCACCTGGCTTCTTTTATTTAAGGCCTTATCATTCCTTTGCTATCAGGAAATTCAGTCTTATAACAGCAGCTCCTATTATCAGCCATGGCCTCCAGAGAGTAGTCACCACTGAGTTGCTCAGTGATATACTCCTTACCATCATGGTAAACGGATGCTCCTCTACTTTCTCTTACAGAACTTTGACACCTGATGGTTTTCCCAGCATTCCAGAGTGTACCTGTTCTGGTACGCTCACATCTCAGAGCTTTTTGATCCATCAAACACCAGCATGCTTATATTTCAACTTTTCTTAGTACAATAAATATTTTTTTCCAAGTTCCCAAGATCCATATTGAAAACACTATTTGTCCTTGACAAAGATCAAATCCATGGGATGATGTTCTCTTATTGATAAACTCTTCCTTACCCATCTTGATTCCTCCTTACATTTTGAAGCAGCAGCTTCAGCTCCATATATCCTTCCTCATCTCCTATGGGCACATATTAGTCAGGTCCTGCAGCTATCTCAAACACTAGTACATAACCCTTCTTAGCAGTCCTGGTACTTCCTGAGGAAGGCATTGAAAGTATTTGAAATTTGCTATTATTCTGGATTCCAGGAGGGGAATTGGAAGGGGGTGCCAGCATAGTACCAGAAAATTTAATATAATACCTTTAACTCATCTGTACCCTCATTTGGTTTCTAAAAATACTTTTCTTGTGGTCCCCTAATTCATAGATGTCAAGTAGCAAGGTGGAGAGCAGGTGAATTCTATCTTTTGAAGGGACAGTAAACTATATCTGCAGGCCAATCTATTCCTGGGGAATCTGTAAGGTTCTCATTTGGATCTTGCCAGGTATCTTCAACCAAGTCTAAGGGTTTCACCCCTTCTCTGTTAGATCCTGATTTTGACATCAGAGGCCTGCTAGAACTAAGAATGCTTAATTCTCTAAAAGATCTATTACATTTAGACTTAATCCTGAGTCTAGCCTTCTCTGCAGGAGATTGGGATTTCCTTGACTGTTGCCTTTCAAGACATTTTGGCTTTAATTGGTGATAATTTCTCTTCAGTATATCTGTGTTGCTTGGCAACAATCATTTCAAGTCAATTTTCCTTATAGATAACATTCTCTGGCATGCCTATTAGGAGCTAATGTCACTGTATATATTGGTACATCTCTTTAAACTATTATCCCATCTCCACTGATAAAAGTTTTAACAGTTGCTGGGTGAGATTCCTCCTCCACGTATCAAAATGAGATCCTCACTGCAAGATGCATAGTAAGTGATCTATCTCCAAAATCCCATATTAGATTCTATTTCTTAAGACCACTCCAGGCTCCAAATGTCTTAGACTGATTTCCCTAGAAATAGACTCTGGGACTGAGAGTTGTGCACAGGTGGTTCATTTAAGAGTGTCTCAGAACATGCAAGTAAGTGTAGGGAAGTAAGGATGGTAGTAGAAAGTGGAAAGAAGGAGAAGCTGAACCATAATGCAGTTGCCACTGAGGCTGAAGCCTTTCCTACATGGAGCTATGGACCTGGAAGGATTCTCTGGAATTGTCAAAAATTGACACAAATAGGCTGAGACTTTGTTTCACTGCTCCATCCCAGTACTTGTCACCCACCATTTTATGAGAAGGGACATAAACTTCACAAAGACAACTTTCTGTGTCTGAAGACAATTTATAGTGAGAAAAACATCTGTCAACTTTTAGAAGGTGCTGGATGATTTTGTTGTCCCTGAATAAGAGGACTGGTTGGAATAGCACAGATATCCAATATACCATGGAATTTGAGAATATAATGGAAAAGTTGGCTTCCTAGCAAAATGATAATACAATTAACCTAAGAAGTGGAACACCTGCTTAGGACAACCACTATAGAGGGATTTAGAAAGTTGATTTAAAAAGTACCATTAAAAGACAGTGGAATAGATGGTCTCAGAATTATGTCAATGAACACTTCAAAATTTTTATGGAAAAATTTGTGAAGAAGAACCACAAAATTTTTTTTAAAAAAGTAGGAAAGAGAATAATGAAAAAACCTATTTAATATGATTAAAATTATATTTTTATAGAAAACAAAAATATATCAAGATATGAATAGACAATTCATAGAAGTTCAAGTAAAAGTACATAAAATAACATGTACTCATATATACTAATTATTGGAGAAATTACAAACTAAAGCAGCAAAGATGTAATTTGCCTCAATAAACTGATAAAAAATTAAAAGCGTGACTATTCTAATGATTTTGACCCCCCCCCACCTTTGGCTTTTCTTTTTTTTTCTTTTTTTTTTTTTAAGATTTTGTTTATTTATTTTAGAAAGAAAAAGAAAGAGCGAGCATGAGATGAAGGAGGGCCAGAGGGAGAAGCAGACTCTCCACTGAGCAGGGAGTCTGATGCTGTCTTTGATCCTGGGACTATAGGATCATTACCTGAGCCTAAGGTAGATGCTAGATTGAGCCACCCAGGCACCCCTATTTTTGACTTCTTACTCACGTATTTATATGGAACCAGATGACTGGTCTGATTTTGTTAGAAGAACAGGTCTTTTCAGAGGTATCATTTCATCTGTCTCTTACCTGTCATGTCTCAGCCCTGCTGGCCTGTACTTTGATATTTTCCATGAGTTTTTACAATGCTTTGTGATCTTATTTCATAGGGAGGTGAGGAAAATAATTTAAGTTTCATGTCAGTCCTTAGCATACCAGATGATTTTATTCTGTTCTTACTTTTCCATAGCCTAACATTTTTATATTACATATTGCAAATATATTTTACCAGTCACCAAGTTATAATTTTTTCGGAAGTAATGAAGTAATTCAAGAAAGCAAGTGATTGTTTAGATTTTTTTTTGTTTCTGAACATGCACAACAGGAAAATTTCTCAATATATTTTCCATGTTTCATCACTATGTTTGCATTATCTTTCTATCTGAAAAGACTGATTTTATTCTCTCAAGAATCAAAGAGGAGGAAAATCTATTCATTTAAATTGACTAATATTACTTGGACAAGGAGCCATAATTTTACAGAGAATACAATTAGCTCATCAACATAGATGAACTAATTTAGGATGAACTACCCAAGAGGCAACTAGTTCTCATCAGTCATGTAGACAAAAGTTTGTTCTTCAGAGATCAAGACAGTACTTTTATTTTGAATTCTCAGTAGTGGGAACATATGGCATACAAGTGCTTGTGATATTAGTTATATATTTACATTTTTAGCACAACAAGATATTTAAGAGTTGCACACTAAGTCCATGATTGCCATCTATGGTTTATTATTAATCCAGTAGTAAAACAGGCATTCATTCATGAAGGAAAAATCAATTATGTCTAATGTTATATTTATTATTTTTTGTTTCTTTCTCCTTTAATTTCTTTCAGCTATGGGTATCTGATAACTTGGACAATCTTGACAATCTTCTTTAGAATATTCTTAATCCTTCATTTCTGCTTATGGTTGACATATAATTCCTTAACAAAAATGTTCATGCTTTTTTAAAATTTCCTTTAAAACAGCATCTGTTTAAACCCTTGTATTTTTTCTTCAGTTTTGTTGAGGTATAATTGACAAACCAACTGTAAGATATATGAAGTACATATGATGATTTGATACACATATGCACTGTGAAAGGATTTATACATCTATAAACTCTAGAACATTTTTCCTGTGATGTATCTTACTTTAAAATGCATATATGATTAGGATGCCTGGGTGGCTCAGTTGGTTAAGCTCTTGATTTTGGCTCATATGATGGAGTCCCATGGTGGGCTCTGTGCTGGGTGTAGAACCTGCCTAAGATTCTCTCTCTCCCTCTTCCTCTATTCCTCCCCTTCTCTCTCTCTCTCCCCTTCATATATATATATATATATATATATATATATACACACACACACACACACACATATGTATATATATGTATAGACATATATACACGTATATATTATATATGTGAATGTATATAAATATATGAATATATGAATATCTACTGCCTTTCTGAGGCATTTCATCCTCTGAGAAATCTTCCTTGATGACTCACTTCCCCTTGACAATTTCTGATAACCACCCCATGGCCATGCCACTCATGTATAATTCTTTCATAATAATTGTCATAGTGCATTACATTTAGTTGACTTGTCTGATTTCTCTATTATAGTTGGAATTTTTATTTTTATTTTGATAGTACTAGTATCTGGGCACAACAATTAGAATTTGATAAGTAGTCAGTGAGTATTTTGAGTACTAGGATGAAGGGAAGAAAATAGGGTATCTAATAGCATACCTATGATTTCTTAAATGTGTACCTTAGATATATTCATTCATTTTCTTAGTCATTCTATTATATATTTTATATGCCAATGAAAAATAAATAAGAGAAAATATTTGAAGGCTAAATATATGAATGATAATAGCTACCTTGATAATGTTGATTTTGAACTTTTTAAAAAAATTTTTACATCCTAATTGCTACTATTGGTGTTTTACCAATTAATAAAATGAGGTTCAGTGATGTTAAATGCTTAGCATAGTGCTAACCACATACATTCATTCAGAAAAATTAAGCTACTCCCCTATGGTCACACAATTGGTTTGTGTTTCAACTAGAATTTGCTTTCATTAACTTGAACCTATAATCTAGGGTAAAATTTGGTAAAAGTAGAAAATAAATTTTGTTTAGATGAAAAAAGGGAAGAACATTTTTATAAGCAGTTAGAGTTCTAAGTAAGCTACACTAGATATTAATATACTATCAGCTAACCTGGAGCTAAAATTTAAAAGTTTAGTAGTCAGATGATGATGATTATTATTTTCTTATGCATTGTCCATCATTTCTGGGTTAGGCTAAAAAAATACATACACTAAAAAAATACTCTCCAGGCTCTATCATCAAAAGTGCAAATAAAAAGGATTCTTTCCTTTACTAAAAGATATATGTTAATATTTATGTAGGTTTTCAGATAATGCATGAAGTATAAATGTATGCACACACACTACACATATGCTCTCTCTCTCACACACACACACACAGAACTGTGAGCATATACAACTCTCTGAGACATACAGAGATCCAGAAATTTTTGTAAATTTACCTGAAGTGGCTAAACTGGTTTAAACTTATCTCTCTCTTCCTCTAAGACCCCATTTTCTGGATTATTAGAATCCTTAGGTCCAAATTATATAGTAAAATAAAAGTATTAATCACCCAGTTGACTTCTAGATGGAAAAGAATCTTTAATTTCTTTGGAGTCCTCCTTTGTAAAGAACATTAATATGCTTTTTTGGTAACTTTGAAACTAATAGAAAAAAGGTGGTCAAATAGTAGAAAATTAAAAAAAAATATTTTTGTGGGCCAAAAATTGAGGAAAATTACATTCGGGGTTTATAATAAAAAGTATTTCTCTGAATTTTTTATTTTTCTGTATACTCCCAGTCTATTAATTATGAATAACATCTCTGCTCCTTCCACGGCTTGGCTATTGCAGACATTGCCACTATGAACATTGGGGTGCTGGTCCCCCTTAACCTCTCTACAGCTTTATCTTTGAGGTAAATATCTGGTCAGGCAATTGCTGGGTCATAGTGTAGCTCTATTTTTAATTTCTTAAGGAACCTCCATGCTATTTTCCAGAGTGGCTGTACCAACTTGCATTTCCACCAAACATATAAGAGAGTTCCCCTTTCTCTGTACCTTACCAACATTGGTTGTTTTCTGTCTTGTTAATTTCAACTATTTTGACTTGTGTGAGGATAAGGGGGGCATGTGATATGATGAGCACTGGGTGTTATATGCAAATGATGAATTGTTGAACACTACGTTTGAAACTAATGATGTACTGTATGTTGGCTAATTCAATTTAAAGAAAATAAATATCAATTATGAGTACAACTTAATTTATTATTTTAAGGCTATATTTTAATGGTACTTCTTGTATTTTATTATTACTATTAATATCTGTCATTTGTTGACTCTGAACATCTTTTCTTGCATTTCATTGTGGTGTACCATTGGTTATGGAGATTAAAGCCTGGGGTATATTTGTCTTAACTTTTCAGTATGTTATCTTACTGACTCATGTATCATCATTTTCATACAAATTCACCATAAAGTTAAAAAGTTTAACTGATATTTAAATGGAAAAAGTCAATGACTTCCAATTCAAGAAATGTTTAAAAACCAAGTATAGAGAAAAGGTAGATAAATTAATATATTTTATTATTTATTTTCTCAAGAAAATAATGATAAAATGTTCCTGGTTATTGGTCAACTTCCAGACTCTATGTTATCAGCCAATAGATAATGTTTTTAAGGTTCAAAGACTAAAAGCATTAAATAAAGTAACTAGAGTATATTATATATACTTTAGGTCATTAAATGACATTGAGATTAAGATTTCAATTTATTTTTTATTTATTTACCAATTTATTTTTTAGGCCTGCAGTATAGATAAAATTAACTAAAAAACAGGGACATGCCTCATTCTCCTTGAAGGTAAGATATGCCACGGTGTTAATATACATCTCAAATATTTAGAATGACATTCCAGTTCTCCTGGAACTCCTTCCTCACCATTTCCACTTTCCTAATTTTTGATGGAAACTTATAGCTAAAATTTGTAATTATAGTAATAGAATATTTTCACACATCAGTATCTATTTATATATTTTAGATAATTATATACATGTAAGCAATTTTTTTCCTGTAGAATGTCAAAACATGTTTATGGTATACCACACATATTGAAAGCCATAGAAATCATAAGTGTACAGTCTTATGAATTTTTGAATATTGAACACATCTGTGTAAACCATACACAGATAAAAACAATGCAAAATAACAAAATACCTAAAATTAAAACAATACAGAATATTACTAGTATCTCAGAAGGTTCCCCATGCCACTTTTTAGTTACAGCCTTCTCCTAAAGGGAACCAACCTCTGGACATATTGTAAAAGCTTTATTTTTCTTGTTTCTAATTTTACACATATTGAATCATCCAAGTTCCTCTTTGGCTTCTTTCATTCCCATTTTCTTTTGAGATCCATCTGTATTGTTGTATATAGATGTGGTTTTTCATTGTCATTGGTATATGTCATTTGACTTTGTGATTACATCACAATTAATCTCATTTCCACTGGTGGCATTTGGGCAATCTCAAGATTGGGACTACTGTGAATACTGTTTGTGAACATTCTCTTGCCAGTCTTTAGGTGGTATTTTGTTAGGTGTAAACCTAGGGGTAGAATTCCCAGCTTTATTTGAAATAGTCCCATTTCAAATATTACCAACATTTTTTTCCAAAATGGTTGATGATTTTATACTCCCTTTAGCAGTATACATGAGAGTTCTTTGTTTCACCTCGTTTGAACTTGGTATTTTGAGCCATACTCTTGTGCATTCCCACAATGAAAAATAAAATTTAGTCCCAGCTCCCTTACAGTATCCTTGTTTGTGAGATACCTATTCAAGTATTTTGTCTATTCTTCTGTTAGGTTGTGTGTTTTGTTCTTAGCTAAATTTGTAGTAGTTCTTTATTTATTTAGTATAAAATCCTTTATCAGATGTATGGTTTGCAAGTGTCATCTCCATTCTGTTACTTGCTTTTTCATTGTTTTAATGTCTTTTACAGTTCAATATATAATTTTGTAATCTCTATAGATGCTGCTTATTGTATCCTGTAATATATCTTTGCCTATTTTATGATTACTCATATTTTCCCTGGTGCTTTCTTTTTAAGCCTATTACTCTACTCTTACCCTGAGATCTTCAGTCTATACCAAATATGTTTATATTATGAAGTAGGAGTGAATATTTTTTTCTTTATACAAAATCTATCTGTCTTGTACCATTTACTAAAAAATCTATCCATTCTGCATTCCAGTGCATGATCACCTTTGTCATAAATCCCATAATTATATTTTATAATTCGATATATATTAAACATTTGAGATGACTGATTCACCATTATAGATATTTGTAGGGAAAGTTATAAAGATGAAATAATAATAATCCTAATGAGAAAGTCATATTAAGAAATACATTTAATGTAAGACAGATTAATGAATGTTATGACAAAATCATTACAGAAGTGCTAAAGAAGCACCAATGTTATTTCTAGTAAATTAAAAAAAAAAGTTCTTTTGGTGCTCTTTGATGTATGATAATGGACAAAGGCATGAAGCTAGTTGCCCACTGCAGCTTGATTAGGGTGCAGGTCTAGCAGGAGGTAGAAAAGCCACAGAGAATAAAAGATTAAATAGCATAGATAGCAGAGCATCAATGTGATGCCAAGCTTCTAGACTTACTTTGTAAGCTACCTTTGAAAACCTGTACTAATTAAAATAATGAGAATTATGTTTTAGGGGAATTTCCAGTGGACAGTAGATTTCAAAGAGAAAATAGTAGAAACAGAGTGATCATCCAAGAAATTTTCCAGCTGACAAGTGGAGCCAATTGGCCAGGACACAGAAGTAAAATATAAAGGAACAGGTGGATTTTTAGAAGCATTTTAAGGTTCTGAGGTCTTGGTGACTGATCAGCTGTGAGAATGGGAATAATGGAATTTCTGGCTTGAGCAACTGGTAGATTTAATGTCATTAACAAGAGAGCACAGAATTAAGGAAAGTGCAGAATCCCAGAATGGTGGTGACCAGAGGACAATGACGGTCTCAATGTGACATTTTAATATGAATCAAATTTGGAAGAGAGCCTATAGTGATAGTGCAAAATTGAGATCACCTTCAGTGCTAATCCTAAAAATTAGAATGAGAGCATATAAGTCTAAGAGTATACATTTAATTTCAAACAAGAGTAAGCATGAATTGTTTGTTACTTTTCACCACTATGCTATATTTTTTTTCACCAATAATTAAACATAACAGTTTGTTTCTAAGGAACGTATATTGGTATGTGTTTATGGAAGAGGGAAATGGAAGAAGCTGAAATAGAGATGGACTATATTTATCAGTGGAGAGTTGAGAGGAGACAGTTGTGATCTCAGAAGTAGAATTCTTAGTATTCTTAGAATTCAAGTTATTTTCCTGAACATTTAATGCCTCTCTGTACAAAAATACATAAAATTTGTGGATAGGTCTCAACATGTTGAATTGGAATCTGCTGTCATTTCAGTCTAATGCAAATTTCTCATGCTGATTCATAGCAGTGATGGAGCAGGTGCTGCTGCTATCTGCACATTAACGGATAAAAGCCTTCTCCAATTTAGTTATGACCTTTCATTTCCATTATAGAATGACACTTAATGAGCCTGTATTCTTTCTGCAAGTGGATAAAATGCAAACTTAATTTTTTTAAAGAAAAAATTAGCATTTGATCCAGTAGGTCTTGAAAGAGATGATATTTGAAATGTTCAGGATAATTATCTTTTTCTGCTTATCACTAATTATTTCATTCTGCTTATCGCTGCTTTTGGTCTTAAATCAGTAGTTCTTGTCAGTGTCACATGAATAAATACCATGAAGTGGAAGTTGAACTTGTGACTTTCTTAAGAAATTTGAGGTAAGGGTTTGAAGTGATTTAAAAGGAAAACTGGCCTTTATCCAAGAGAACCTTACTTAAATCTGAATCATCGTTGGAACCATAAATTTGTAAGGCATTATTCTGATAAATAGGTTTTTCTGACACAAATTGTTGAATATCATGGTAATGCATTTGAGTCTCTATATATAGCTCACTTAAATCCAAGTTGTTTGTTTTCTTATTTTTCCCAAGAGTAATTTTAAAATAAGGTTTAAGTTATTTTATGCATTTAAATAGAGTGTAACAATAAATAAATAAATAAATAAAGTGTAACATAAATAGAGGAATTAGAAGTGAACATTCATCCCTTTCTCCTCCCTCTTTCTCTTCCCTTTCCTTCCCAACAATTCAATTCAAAATAATGAGATGGACTAGAATAAGCATTAGTGCCTGAAGGTATGGGGAGCAGAGGTGGTGCAGAGCTGGGTGTCAGAGTACAGGCAGGCTGAGAAAGTGTCCACCAATGGGCTTTGAAGCATAGTTTGGCATGGGGTATTACAGCACAAGTTAGTGTGCAAGCCTTCTACACAAGAGGCAGCCTGGTAGACGGTATCGGAGCCTGTGCATCATGAAAGAATATTCATGTAAGATGGCTCCCCAGCACAAGCAGCTGGATCTCGAATGCGATAAGAATATCATTCAGCATGCCAGGGGGAAGGGCTGGCACAGAGTGTAGAAGCCTGAGAAGGGTGATGAGGGTGGCAATACAGGGAAGTAAATCATGCTGTGGAGCTTAATTTTGTCAAGGATAACAATGCATTAGAAGGGCAGCTGGCTCAGCTTGTTGGAGACAGAGAGGGCATCTGATTGGTAAGGAAACCCAGAGTGGGATGTCAGGACCCATGGGAGGGGTGGGTGTCCTCATGGTGGAGGGTTGACCCCATAGGGGATCATGGAGTCCATGTGTAGAGAGGAGAGCTTTCATGGGATAGGGGACAGTCTTATTTGGAGCATCAGAATCCAAGCAGACAGATTAGGGGACTTTCTGGTGGGAGATGTCAAAACTTATTTAAAGATTTTAAAAAGTATCAATGCAGGGTATTAAGCCCATGCAGGTAAGCCTGTTGGCTTGGAGTGTTTGAAGTAGACCAGAAAGGGGTAAAAAGGCAAATGGCATAAGAGAGGTGCCATTTCAGAAGCCAGAGTCTGAGAGGTATAAGGTCATTCATACAGTGAGGCAGCACAGTTGAGAGGGTCTGAACCCAACTGGGGTGAGGAGGGCATTTACATGGGGTCAGCTATATGTGAAATGTCACAGTATGAGCGCTGTGAGAGGAGTATCCATACAGGACAGTGAATGTTGGTGTACAGTAGGGGAAAAGAAGGAAGAGCTTCACAGAAACTGAATTAAATGATCTAAAGGGATCTCTTTAGTAATAGGAAAATTGAAGCAATGCCACCTGATAGGATGAAATAAGAAGTCCCTTCTTACCAAAGGTGTATAACTTGTATCTAAACATAGGGAAACATCAAACAAAACCACACTGAAGGGCATTCTACAAAATAACTATCTTATAATCCTCCAAAGGTGTCAAGAACATTAAAGTCAGGGAAAGTAAAGAGCTTTTCCAGATTGATGGAGCTTAAATGCGATTAAATACAGCACACTAGTTAGAACTGGATTTTTGTGATAAAGGATATTATTGGCACAATTGGAGAGACATGAATGGAGTTTTAAGATGAGATGTTAGTAATGCATCACTGATACTTTTCTGATTCTGATGGAGGAATTGTGGTTACATAGAATATACTTGTTTAAGGAGATTCACATGAAAGAAACCAAGGATGATGTAGCACCATGTCAGCAAATTTTCTCAAATGATTCAGAAAACAAAACAAAACAAAATCTTAATTGCAGCCAAATATTTGGTAATTTTGAGATAGTTCCACAATAAAACAAATGAAAAATTAGTAAGAAGCAAAGAGAAACCAAGGATAAAAATGAAATATTGTGGTAAGGGTAAAGATACTTTTAAAGATCCACCACTTATTAGCTCTCAAATACAGTTTCATTGTTTTAACTAGAACAGAAGATGAATCTGATTGTTTTAAGTATATATATTTTTTATTAACATATAATGTATTATTTGTTTCAAGGGTACAGGTCTAAGATTTATCAGTCTTACACGGTTCACAGCACTCACCATAGCACGTACCCTCCCCAATGTCCATAACCTAGCCACCCTATCCCTTCCACACCCTCCCCTTCATCAAGCCTCAGTTTGTTTCCTGAGATTGAGAGTCTCTTATGGTTTGTCTCCCTCTCTGGTTTAATTTTGTTTCATTTTTCCCCCCTTCCCCTATGATCCTATGTCTTGTTTCTCAAATTCCTCATATCAGTATATCAGTATCAGATCATATCATAATTGTCTTTCTCTGATTGACTTATTTCACTTAGCATAATGTTCTCTAGTTCCATCCACGTCATTGCAAATAGCAAGATTTTGGGTTTTTTGTTGGCTACATAGTATTCCATGGTGCACACACGTGTGTGTGTGTGTGTGTGTGTGTGTGTGTGTGTATACACACATATATATAAAACCTCTTCTTTATCCATTCATCTGTTGATGGACATCCAGTTTCTTTCCATAATTTGGCTATTGTGGACATTGCTGCTACAAACATTCGGGTGCATATGCCCCTTTGGATCACTACATTTGCATCTTTAAGGTAAATACCTAGTAGTGAAATTGCTGGATCGTTTTCAAGTTTTAGGGTAGCTCTATTTTCAACTTTTTGAGGAACCTCCATACTGTTTTCCAGAGTGGCTATGCCAGTTTGCATTCCAACCAACAGTATAGGAGAGATCCCCATTCTCACATCCTCGCCAACACTTGTCATTTCCTGACTGGTTAATTTAGTCATTCTGACTGTTGTGAGGTGGTATCTCACTATATTCTAAGGCTCTTTGAGTCCTCCTCAATCTGTCTCTGTGTTTCACTCAAGTGCTGTTAGGGTAGTGTGAGCAGATAATATCTAACTGATTTTTTTAAGAATTTCTAAGCATGCTGGGACACCTGGGTGGCTCAGTTGGTAAAGCAGCTGCCTTCGGCTCAGGTCATGATCCCGGCGTCCTGGGATCGAGTCCCACATCGGGCTCTTTGCTCAGCAGGGAGCCTGCTTCTCCCTCTGCCTCTGCCTGCCATTCTGTCTGCCTGTGCTCTCTCTCTTCCCCTCTCTCTCTCTGATAAATAAATAAAAAAAAAAAAAAAAGAATTTCTAAGCATGCTGATCCAATGTACAGAGCTATAATTTGTTCAGACTCTTGAATAACATTAAAGGGACAGTAAGGCAATTTTCAAATAATCCTTATATTTTTGGGTAAGTAATTAATACCTTGAGTATATGAGAGTCTCTATTCTTTATATGTTTATAGACAGTTCCTAGGCATAAGAATCAAAATTGATTTGGATATTTGTCTTCATCTTCACTAAAAGATCATGATTTTTATATAGGAAATAGAAGAGACGATTTCACATAGTAGAGAAAATACAATAGAATCATGAATGCAGATGAACAATTTTGAATTCCAGTTCAGCTGTTTTGTTATTTTTGTTATTTTTAAATTCTGCCTTTGGATAATTATCTTATTGTCACTTAACTTTCATTTATTCATTCATAAAATGGAAAAAAAATCCAAAGAGCAGAATTTAAAGATAATTAGCTATGGAGAGATGTATACACAAATCTATAATGAGGACATGTACAAAGAGATAGATTTGTATAGACATAGTCATATATGGAGGTACTCATAGAGAGAGAGAACCTGTGATGTCATGTTCTAGGGGATGGAGATCATTCTGTCTCTCTATCTGTATAGATAAAGACACAGATAGATAGATATGATAAATATATCTATCCCTTGGATGTATCACATCACAGACTTCCACAGCTCGTATTTAATTGTTGCTATTTTTAAAGGCTTGAATTCTGAAAAATACTGAATGAGACTACATGCAGAGCAGCAGACAATTCTGAGCTCTTTATTAAAACACAATGATTGTTAAAACATCTCCATGAAGTCTGTGTATGGGAAATCTATGTACAGGAAGGTGTGATTGAAATGACTAATACCTTAGCATGCTGCCCATTATGGTTTCTTGGGGACAGATGGACTATGTTGATTGGAAACTGATAGTTGAAATGACTCTCAGAGCTTATATGATGCTAGCTGGCCATGTGGACTTCCTCTAAAAATCATTTTGATTTATATTCAAACAAATGGTCGGAGTTATGGATTTATGGATAAAAGTAACATTGACATGCACTTGAATATATACTTACCTTTGAAGATATATACCTCACTTTAAGGTAAGAGTATTCTGATAATAGTATATAGTAGTCAACACTTTGAAAATAGGCTTATGTTTTAAATTCTAACAAGGGAATTTGTTTTGAAAAAAAATCCCTTTGTTTAAAGTCAATAATAATGTTTCAAAGTATCCAATGCAGAACATAAATCCAGATGCTTATATACTGAGCTTATAAAATAATGCAAGCCAGATCTATTCTGATGAAAAGCAATTATTTTTAGAAGATTAGCTTGAATCAGATACTAATCAGATTATTATGTTTATTATTAATGCATAGTACAGTTACACATTTTAAAATAAACAATTGACCATTCTTTTTTTTAAATTCATTTCTTACTCATGTATAAAATTCGATAATTTTTAATTATATGCCAGAGTTTAGGGCATTAGGGTTCAAAGAAAAATGTCCCTGACTTCAAAAACTTACCTATGTTCTGGAGAGACATTCCATAAACAGATATATAGAATCCACATATGTGCCATGAGAAAGATATGGAACATCCACAAAGTGAAAGGAGAGGGCTATGAGAGACATCACCACTGACCAGGGGAACAGATAGAAGATTCCAGGGAGACACGGCAGGGAAGCTTCTCTTCCAAAAACTGGTAAGAATCTCATAGAAAGGAGAGAGGTTTGTAGGGTAATCCACAGAGAGAGGGAGGATTGAGGTAGGCGCAAAAGCACAAAGTTGAGAGAGGATCTTACAGTTAGGCGATTACAAGAAGTTTGGTTTAGCTGGATTGCCTGAAGGGATTACCTGAAGGCAGAGGAGTGATAGAAGGTACAGAAGATGAGTCTGAAGCATTAGGCAGGGTCAGTTCATCCTAGGTCTTTTACGGCACAGTAAAAATGACACTATGTAACTTTTCATCCAAATAAGGACATATCTTAAGAGTAAATGGGGCACAATGAATGATAATGTTGACATAACAAAATTAAATCAAGACACTCTTCACCAAACTAGACAAATGATCACACAACCTGTTAAGAAAGTTAGGCATTATCCTAATGAGAAATCTTCTGAACGTTTTAATTGAGAATCAGATTTTTAAAGATTATCTTGTCTACTCTTAAGCAACAATCATGCTGGAAATATGTACATAGATCTCAGACCTTTTACAAAATTGCAATAAACTTGGAATCATCTGGAGCAATTTTACATGAGCAAATTCTCCAGCAGCTAAAAGCCTGATGGGATTTGTGCCTTCAAATTGAAGAAAGTCAGATATATGGAAATGCTGCATCGCCTTCAAGGTCACCAGAGTAGTATTGGGAAAATTGTTGCACTGAAGGAGTTAATGCAGCTCTCAAACTTGCTTAAAGGGAATGTTTTGGGTAGTTAGATCCTGTGAAAAATCTGGCTTATCATCACTGTTCTGAAAAACACTCAGATCCTAGAAATTGAAATTGTGTGAGTGAAATTGAAGAGCCCCTTGGTTTATACTAGAGTTGTCCTATCATTATGTAATATTTTATTCATTTTATCTGGTTAGTACTGAAAATTCACAAAAGGCAAACGACAAAGTCAGTTCTTCCTATGTTTCTGACAATGTTAACTGTAAGGAGCTTTCAAGTTTTATTTTTAAGGGGAAGAGAGAATTTGACTTAATAGTTTTCCTCTGGTAGCTTCATAGCACCCATATAGCCAGCTCATAATTCACTGCTGAATCTTGATTTTAACTTTAAGCAATTAAACAGACTGTGAGTCTCTCAGTGGAATTATTTGACATATCAGAAAATTTGGTATTGTTTTCCCACTTATTCTATAGGCACATTTATTCTGGTTTTCAGATTCAGTTGGTAAATTGGTTGGCTTCCTAACTAGACACTTTCCATAAAGAAGGTTGACAAATTTACTGAATTTATGATCAGTAGGCGGTTTACAGATATGCCATATTCTATTTCACATGTCAAGAATTGTCAGAAACTTTTCCAAAGGCTCTATGAGAGGAGAAACAGCTGGTGACCCAGAGTTCTATTTCGCTAACACAAGTGTGAAGCAATTGAAGAAGCTTCTTCAGAAGTATGTTTTTAAAGAACCATGCTGCAGAAAATTACCATTATAGGCTGTTAGAGAGACCCCATCGTGACTCACAGGAGGAACTGCTGAAGAACTTCTGATAAGAGTTTCTGAGATCTGTGACCCCCAGGGAGCCATGCCACTGACAGCTATGGGAAATGTCAGGAGTAGCAAAAGAACTAGTAAGAGACATCAGGAGTAGCTGCAGAGAACAACTGACACATTTGCTGGAAGTGAATGAAGGCACTGATGAAAACTGCCGCCACTGAAAGAAGAAACTTAGGTAATCAACTGCTTAAGGGATAATTTTGGTTAAACACATCATAGATCTCATGGGGTATGAGACTAGAAACTCTTGTTGGGAACATAAACAGAACAAAGTCACTTGACTTCTTAAAAAGTATACAAAGACTCCTTATAAACCCATACAAAGATAGTGAATCACGTATGAGTTTTACTTTATCAAAATTATTGCCCAGCTTAGGAAAATCCCCCTGCTAGCGTTGTTCTATCTATTTACGTCTATGAAATCATTGTTAAACAATCAGGCATACCAAAAAGATTCACATGTGAAGGAAACAAATCATTACTTAAATAGTGTTAATATAGTGTTATAACTCAATTTTACCTTCCAAAGAAATAGCTTTAATAACTTCAAACATATAAACCATTAAACTTAAAGTTATAGCAATAATACTTCAATTATTCTGATATTCAAAAACCTTTTCTTGTCTCATGACTTTTGTACTCATGATTCCTGTGTAGAGAGCATTCTTTTTCTCTGTACTGCCTGATTAATTCTTATTCATGCTTTTTGTGTCTGCTTAAATAACACTTCTTTGCTAAAAGTTTCCTTCACCATAATTATCACTTGGTTCTCTTTTATTTCTCACCAAAGCACATATCAAAAATACATAAATTCATACTTATTTTTACTTATATTTGCTTTCACTAAATTGTTAGCTGCATTAGGCCAGGCCCATCGAGTTTTTTTGTCTGTCAGGGTTTACTTAATACTTAGCAAAGTGTTGGTCTGACTCGGTCCTGGGTAAACATTTATTTGACATATGAATAAAATATGATCACAGAGATGCTGCAGAAGTTAAAAATCATCTTTAGAGTTTTAGAAAAATATAGATTAATTGTAAGAATATAGTGCTTTTTGATGAAATTGAACATTCTAGACCAAAGAGCTATGGGTAGGTGAAGCATGTTATAAAACAATGCTAGGGGGCGCCTGGGCGGCTCAATGGGTTGAAGCCTCTGCCTCAGGTCACGATCGATCCTGGGGTCATGGGATCCAGCCCTGCATAGGGTTCTCTGCTCAGCGGGGAGCCTGCTTCTTCCTCTCTCTTTGCCTGCCTCTCTACCTACTTGTGATCTCTGTCTGTCAAATAAATAAATAAAATCTTAAAAACAAAACAAAACAAAACAAAACAAAAAAAAAAAACAATGCTAGACTCCTCAATCTTCAAGTCCATAATTTCAACAGCCAGATGGCTTCCAAGAAACTTACCTGTAACTGAAAGAGAGAGAACTGCTAATAAATGGGCTGGACCTTCCTAGGAAGGCCCTATGAAAGGCCCTATGAAGAGACCCTCTTACAAATATTTTACTGAAGTAGGTATGGGGTTTTGGATGACATCAACATTTTCCCTTATTAAAATTTCCTTATTCTAGCTGAGGAAGACATAGTTGGAGGATATATGGTTTGGTCCCTCACCTTCAGCATCCTCCTCCAACATCCAAAATAAATATCATATATGTAAAAAAACAAATGAACAAAACAAAACAAAAACCCCTTTAATGAATTAATTTCATTAATTTTACTAAAATATTTAATAAAGACCTGTCTTAGAAGACAGTGAAACAAAACATGGTATGGGGACTGCCTCTACTAAGAAATAGGGGACTGTGAAGTTGTTTCTTTTCATGGGTTTTTACGTCCTCTTACTTTTATTAGCACATATTTTCCCATAAGAGCTTTGAGATTGAAACACTGAGTTGGATTTAGAACATTGAACAGCTGAGTTATTACTGAGGAAATATGATTACATTGAAACCACTAAAATAAATCATACATAGAAATGTATAAAAATGGATCTTTACATTTACATATTGGGGATGTGTCTATGCCTGAAAACTGATCATGAAACAGTGAAGGTTAAAGAGAAGGAAGAGTGGTTTTCTGTTTTGTATTATTTTCATCCTGTGCTAGAGTTGTTGATTAAGTAATATTTTGAGACTCATAAAAGTCAGAAAGTGTAAGTAAACCAACCTCAGTTTGATTCTCCAGCCCCGATTTTTATGCTACTTATTTTATCAAACCACTCTTTGTCACCCATACAAGTTCATCACTTCCATAAAAAATAACAAAGAACACACACTTCAATATTTTCTAAAAAGAAAAATAAAACAAGATGAAAAAATCCCTCAACACTTTTTAATTCTTTTTTTATATTTCTCTAATTGTAATTATAAAGGGGAATAGAGAGATAATTCTAAATTATTTTGCATTTGCTCATAATTATAAATGTCCATATAAATGAGGTTACTGAAGAGGTTCATAACAAATCTGAAAAATCACAGAAGCATATTAAATAAATGCAGTCAATACTGGAAAGTATCTAATATGCTAATTATCAAGTTATATAAAATTTAAGCTACTTGACAATATACAGTAATAAATGGAATTTCCTAAACTTTTATACATTTCAGGAGGTCACTTAACCTAGCAACAATTCAGGAAAAAAAGACCTGTGTCTATAGCTGGCCATAAGATAAAAATGAAATAGAACCATGATATAAATGGTACAAATATACAATTATACAATTAAGTTGCATTAAGAAAAGTATAATGTGGAGATCATGGGAAATATATTTCTCAAATTTGGTATGAATCAGCATATATCTAGATTGTTATATTTAATTTAAAGATCCACATTTTAAAAATTATACTGTATAAACATGAGAGCTGTATAGATGGTGAGGGTTAGTACAGTTGAAGGATTCAAGAATTATTAGCTTTTAAAAGAATAAGACTAAGGAGGGGGTGTCTGGGTGGCTCAGTGGGTTAAAGCCTCTGCCTTCAGCTCAGGTCATGATCCCACAGTCCTCAGATTGAGCCCCACATCAGGCTCTCTGCTCAGTAGGGAGCCTGCTTCCCCTCCTCTCTCTCTGCCTGCCTCTCTGCCTACTTGTGATCTCTATCAAATAAATAAATAAAATCTTAAAAAAAAAAAAAGACTAAGGAGAGATGGCTTTTTTCATATATTTGAAAGGCTGCCATATCAAAGTATACAGTAACTCATTATCCATTGTTCTTACAATCATTATAAGGATTGGCATATGAAAATAATTAGAAAGCAAATTCTTGCTCAAATTAGGAAAAATAATAAAAACCTTCAATGGACCTTTAACTTCTTGAACACAGAGCCGTATCTTAACACATCATTATGTCCTCTTTAGTACTTGGCACATTGCCCTTCACATAAAAGTACCCCCAAAATTTATGTTGAATCAATGAGTGTATTAACAGATATGGCTGACGGATAATGAAATCATTGGCAGTGCAGGAAGTGCGCTCTCTACTGCAGAGAGTAGCCATGCGAAGGCTAAATGACTGTCAGGTTGGAGTGCAATGCAGGTTGCAGTTGTAAAACATGCCGAGTTGTTGTCGTGCCTTCTAATCTCCATCTAAAACCCACCTTATGGGGAGCCTGGGTGGCTCAGTGGGCTAGGCTGCTATCTTTGGCTCAGGTCATGATCCCAGGGTCCTGGGATCGAGCTCCACATCAGGCTCTCTTCTCAGCAGGGAGCCTGCTTCCTCCTCTCTCTCTCTGCTTGTCTCTCTGCCTACTTGTGATCTCTGACTGTCAAATAAATAAAAAAAAATCTTTAAAATAAATAAATAAATAAATAAAACCCATCTTACTATTGTATAGTGTATTATGTTGTAAAACCATTTCTATTACGGAGAAGGTTGCCATATTTTGCTTCTCTGCACCTTAAAATAGGAAATTAATATTAGTTATGAGCACAGATGTGACACAAAGTTAGAGTTGGTCTCAAACCTGGAATACCACATGAAGATGTATAATCTGCATAGTTTGGTTGTTTACATCTATAAATGTGGATTATAACTATAGGAAACTTTCTAAGGTGTTGTGAGAATTCACTGAGATTACATTTTTAAAATCCCAGATACTACCTCTTATTAATTACTTTCTGATTTTATGGGTATTTTAAATTGTTCACTTGATGAAAATATGTGCTTATTTTTTATTATATTGTCATTATAAACCCATTTATTTAGATTGTTATTCCAAGGTACTTAGTAAAAGTGCTATGTACAAAGCAGGTGGTAATTATATGAATGGATTCATGGACACTATACACGGGGTTTACAATATGACTTGAGATAGTGTAGATCAGCATCAACAAGGACACACTTATGTGTCTCTTCTATGTCCACAGACTTTAGCAAGGTCTGAAGACTAAGTGGACCCTTAATAAATACCCGTACCATCAGAATCCCCTCTTTCTGCTTTACCATTTCTAAATTAGCTTTTACGTGGAACTGATTAAAATGATAGGGTAAAATGATTAAAAAGATAATGGGACAAAATTGCAGTAGAGACAAGGAGAGTTTTTTCAGAACTGAAGTCAGGGTTAATAGCTTGCTGGAAGTTTGATAAGGCAAGAGAAGGCAATAAAGTGTCAGGCCAAATGATGGCATACTTAATGGGAGACTATCTTAATCAGAAGAAGAGAAGGACAGTATAGTCTGAGTGGGAAAGGAAAAAGAAATTCAAAAAATGGGAAAGCCAAGGATTGGGGAAAAATATTTAAATCCGTGAGAGAAAATGGTGGATATTTTATATATATATATATATTTTTTTTTTTTTCCTGAAATTTATCACACCTTTCGACATGCTATCTAAAACTGTAGGGGGAGTTGAAAGTACTTTGTAGATGTATATTAATAATAACACTAAAAATACATAAGCAAAGCTGTTAGTATGACTGATCATAAAGAACACTAGATTCTACCTCACCGTTATGCCAGCTAAAAGTCACAAAAATGTATAATTATTAAGGTTTTTAAATTCAATAAGTTCTTAGTCCTTTTATCCGGAAACAGTAGCATGACTAAATTTCCTTTATCATTCAAAATCAGTTACTGGAAATCACTAAAGAAAAGGAAATTAAGCATTTCTGTGTTTTATATCATTAATAACTCTATGAGTAAAGTTTGTTTGAAAATAAAAGCACAAGTTTGAAAGACAGAAACAGAATGTGAACTCCTTCTGTTAAACAGTGATTGAATTGATTGCTAATTTCCTGGATGGTGACAAGTCAGAATTTACAGTTGGATTTTTTTAAACATAGCTTGCAGATTTATATCTACTTAAACATCATAGTTTCAGAATTTCTAACTGTTTGGGGAATTACTTTTATTTACTTTTAGCCTCTGGATGTGCTCGCTTTGGCAGCACAGCACATATACCTTTAGCCTCTGGAAATCATGTCAGTAGAAGATTAGTATAGAATTGCCTACAGTAAGAGTATACATAGTCCTACGACCACGTATTTAAAATTTATTTAAAAGAAATGAAATATACAATGAAAAAATGCTCTTCAAAAACACTCAGGTTTTACAAAAGAGAAAAAGGATTGGTGCCCAATCAAGGATTCAGGTGAATTCAAAACGGCTTCAAATCTCAAAGAAACAATCTTTATTGAAACCACACCACTTAAGTCTTTTTACATTGTGCTACAGACAGCATTTTAACCTGAGATGTAATGATGATGACATAAACTCTTAATTAGATATTTTTTCCTAGCTCCTTCCAGTGGCCTTAGGAGGAAATTGATGATGCTAAATAATGAAACAGTGAGGAAAAGACTAGTACATGTGATTATAAAATAATATTCTTCTACTGCCAGGTTACCACTTTGAAACAAATCAGGTGTTTGAGAGGATCTCAACTATACAATTTCTCCCATTCTGTTCTTCCTTTAGCCACAAATACAATCCATAATAGTGAGATAATTTAAGCGAAGGGAAATCAAATGACATCCAAAACGGGCTTGGAAATACCTAAGAAATTACTTACAGTTATCACATTGAAATGGATGTTATTAACCACACATTTTCTATGTCACAATGAACATAGTTATATAGCAAAGAATGACTGTATATACTTTCTCTTTGCAAATGCATAATAAAGATTTATAATTCTTACAGTGATGAAAATGTCACATAATATTTCACTGGCAGCCTACTTAATATAAACATAGAAAACACACTCACTGAAAAGAAGCCTTGTGTATTGCATGAGAGAGAGCATAGTGATGGAAAAGTTGTGTTTCATGTTTGTGGTAGTCATCACATGAAAATAGGTGTGACAAAATTTCATACAATTACACATAGTTACATAAAACTAACGTGATAAAATTTCATAGAGCTACAAAATAGACACACATACACGTCCACACACATACATCAAAGTGCACAAAAAATACCATGCACATGGAACATGAATAAGTTCTATGGATTAGAACAATGTCAATTTCCTGGCTTTGACATTGTCTTGTAATTTTGCAAGAGCCTCAAATGGAGACAAGCTTATATCCTCCCTGTACATTTTTTTTACAACTTCCTATTAGTTTATAATTATTTAAAATGAAGCTTCAAGAAAAGGAGAAAGGCTTAACATAATATCTACCAGGAGCAAAACTTGAGCTCTTCTTCATGGCTTATTTTATATAATATCATTTTAAAATAACCAAAATCACTTATACACAGAAAAATTAGTATCGATACCATAAAAGCAAATTAATCAATGTTAAGTTTTGACAATCACTCTCATAATGTTACCCATTTCGTTTTCTTTCCGTTAGTTTTAGTCAGGTTCAAAACAAGGTCAAAGTTTTGCTTCTGGTGGATATTATCTCAAGTCTTTCTCCCTCCTTTTTTTTTTTTTTAATAATTTTTTATTTTTTATAAACATATATTTTTATCCCCAGGGGTACAGGTCTGTGAATCACCAGGTTTACACACTTCCTTTTTGAAATTAAATAGGTGAAGGGGATTAAGGAGTTTACTTGTGATTGTCACCAGATATTGTTTGGAAGTGATGAATCACTGCTGTACACCTGAAGCTAATATTACACTATGTGTCAACCAACAGGAATCTATTTATTTATTTATCATATTTCTATCTATCCATCTATCTATCTGTCTGAGAGGGTGCCTGAGTGGGGGTGGCAGGGGGCCAGAGGGAGAAGGAGAGAGAATCTTTAGCAGTCTCCACATCCAGCCTGAGTCAGACAAGGGGTTGAATCTCACAATCCTGAGATCATGACCTGAGTCAAAAATCAAAAGTTGAATGCTTAACTGATTGAGCCACCCAGACTTCCACCAACTCGAATTTAAATAAAAACTTTAGAAAAATTCTAAAAATAAGAATTCTTTCCCTGGAATTAAAAGCTAAATTAAATTCTGAAACTGAAACAAAGAGAAGAAAAACTCCCGCCTTTTATATATTTGAAGATTCACCAAATTCTCCTCAAAAGTCCATGTCAGTCTAATTTGAGACTAATCAGACCTATGTTGATTCCACCAATATTCCTGAAATTTCAAAGCATAACTTATTTGTGTTTTGGGGGCAGTTGGCAACAATTAAAGGATCTCTCTTTCTCTCTCTTTCTTCCTGTGTCCCTCTCTCTCTCTCTGAGTTTTTGGCAGGTTTCTCCTACATTTTGATTATGGACTTGAAATTTGCTTTGGACACGGTTTAATTTTTTAATTCAGTTGTTTACTATTACTATTATAATCTAATTTTTCAAATTGAAATATCGACATGTTATTTATTCACTCTTATTTAAATGTCATTCATTTGTTATTAATATTTTCCTTATAAGCTTATAATTTCTGAGGACTAAAGAAAATATTTCATATAAAATGTCTAGCCCAAGGAATACAATAGTGTGTATATGTGTGTGTGTCCATGTGTTTGTGTGTATATGTGAGTGTGTGGGCAGTCAGGTTTCAATATACTGTACAGAACTAGTTCTTATCAGTTTTGGATAGGTAAAGTTAGTAGGTTTGTCAACACAGAACAGAAAGAACCACTGACCTAAAATAGGCAATCACTCCTATTGGCAGATGTTATGGTTAATCTTTTTTTTTTTTTTTTTAATTTTTTATTTTTTATAAACATATATTTTTATCCCCAGGGGTACAGGTCTGTGAATCACCAGGTTTACACACTTCACAGCACTCACCAAATCACATACCCTCCCCAATGTCCATAATCCCATCCCCTTCTCCCAAACCCCCTCCCCCCGGCAACCCTCAGTTTGTTTTGTGAGATTAAGAGTCACTTAATCTTAAATGTCAGCTTGACTCGGCAAAGGATGCACAGATAGCTGGGAAAAGAATATGACTTGGTGTGTCTATGAGGATGTTCCTGGGAGAGACTGGCATTTGTATCTAGACCAAGTAAAAAAGATAGATTTGAGTAGGCATCATCTAATCTGTTGAGTGCCTGAATAGAACAAAAGCTGGAGGAAGAGAGAATGTGCTCTCTTTGTTTGAGCTGTGAGATCCTTCTGCCCACATCAGCCCACCTGGTTTTCAAGCCTTTAGACTCAGGCTGAATTATACCACCGGCTTTCCTAACCTTCTGACTTATACATGACAGATCATGGGACTTCTTGGTCTCCATAATCACAGAAGCCAATTTACAGTAAATCTCATCTTATGTATATCTCTATATATCCTATTGGTCTTGTTTCTCTGGAAAACCCTGACTAATACAGCAGAGAATAGTAATAATGAGTCTAAATTATGTATAGTACTATGCCTTTGTTTGAAATACCAAAACCAAATAAATTTTAAAAAAAAGATTATTATTGCTATGCCTGGAAGTTCTCAACAAAACATTCAATAAAGGTAATTGATAAAACTAAAATCTTAAAAGAAGTGGAAGTAAAATCTGGCCTTTCTTTTAGTCCATGAAAATGATCTATGCACAAAATAAATATCTATAACAAGGTGCTGTACCAGTATATATATATTCTTGTACCTCATAAAATTAAACAAACATACATCCCCATACAGTAGAGAGTTTTAGGAAAACTTCATGGAAAAAATGGAATTTAAAGATATTTGCAGGAAAAAAATTATTCTTTCCTCATTCCCTTTGATAAGAGACCAATGTATACTATGGTTATTCTGTTTTATTTTATTTTATATTTTCCTTTTCGTTTCTGCTGTGATTGTACTCTATTTGCTTCAGGGAAGATGAAAATAACATTTTTTCTCTATGAACTACAGTAGAGGACAAGTCATACTTGCTTTACTGATGAAATATAAAGGACAAAAATGATCAAAATAAGAAAAGCTAAAGGGATGTAGCAAACTAATTATAGCCATTGCCTTTAGCTGATAGTATTTCACATTTACAGTGGATTCATCTATTTATCAATATAGCTATAGATTTTGGATGACCTATATTATTTTAATATGAAAAGATATTATTATTTCATAAATATATTTATCACATTTCCTGCAATGTGATTTTTTTATTTGATTTTTAAATAGGAAGAACCAAGCTTAATGCTTGACAATACATCTTGCTCAGATAGATTTTTCTCTGCATATCAGATGGATTTGGACTCTAAGTTAGGATATTTGGTGGACTTAGATAATCCTTAAGGATCTTTTTATCATAATTTCTATAAACTGATTTTTTAGGTGGGATATAAAGAGCCATCATATATGAATGGATAGCACTGATGCATTGTTTTTAACTTTTAAATGATTGGAATGATTAAGGAAATACACCAACTGTGTTTCTTAGCATGATATTGTGCTTCTCAGGCCAAACATGAGTGAAACAGAGAAGCAGGACATTGTCACTTTCTTCACAGAGTTTACACTTTACATAGGGAGACATGATTATCCCAGAGTCCCAGAATTGAGCCAAGCAGGCACGCAAGTCTCCCTCTCTTCCCTGCTCATGCTGGCTCTCTCCCTCTCTCTTTATCTCTCTCTCAAATAAACAAGTATTTTTTTTTTTTTAAATAGGGAGACATGATTAATATGCTAGGATCTCTATTTTCAAAGGACATCAACCCAACCTTGCCTTTCCTCCTACTCCCCAGTGACCAAATACAACTGTTTTTTGACTCCTAGAAAAACAAGACACTGATCCTTGATCTTTAATTGCCAAACAGTGACCACTAATCTTTAGTGTACAACCATAGGTCACTCTCACTTTTCCCTCATCTCAGAGTAAGAGATAAATCCCTTCCTTATTTGCAGCCTGTCATTGACCCCTGAAGCTGTTCCTTTTGGGAGTAAACTTCGAAAGCATCCCCGAAACATAAAAATATTTGTCATGAGCTCATTCTAGATACAATATTTTCTTTCTATTTTTAAAAATATTTTACAATATTTTCTTTCTTTTCCTTCCTATAAACTTTTTGAGAAAGGAGTCTATGCTTATAGATAGACTTCCATAACTTGCTAATCAATATGAATCTTTTTTTTTAATTTTATTTATTTATTTGAGAGAGAGGGAGAACATGAACAGTGGGGAGGAGCAGAGAATGGGGGAAAAGTAAATTCTCCACTAAGCAGGGAGCTAGATGCTGGCTTGATTGCAGGACACTGAGATCATGACCTGAGCCCTGAGACAAAGGCAGATATTTAACCTACTGAGCTACCCAGTCATCCCTAATTAATGTGAATCTGATAAGTGGTCCCATTCCACTGATAAAATTGTTCTTACCATGTCATTAATAAATCTGTATTGTTGAGACAAAGGAAATCTTATAACTTTATCATGAATAATGTGCTTGTACTATTAGTAATATGTAAAATATTTGACCATTCCTTTCTTGAAACTCCTTCTCTCTATCCTTTCTTAAACTTTTTCTTGGCACTGGTATGGCCTTCATTTAAACCATTGTTAATATCACTGGACTTCTATCTAAAACCTCTTGCAGTATCTACACATTCTAGTCTTTTGTACACAACTTTCAGAATCTTTTTTCTAAAGTCAGATCTAATCATTTCACTTACTTGCTTGAAATACTTCAAGGATGTCTCCATAGTCTGAATGGTAAAAACCAAATACCATGCCAAATAAAATACTTTATGATCTGAACCATGTCTATCCTTCCAGCTACATCTCCCAAGACACCCTTACATTTATCCATACTCAAGTCTTCTTAGACTATGTTTCACAGCCAAAGACATCAAACTATATAACAACTCTATTTTATTCCTTGGAGAGTTTTCATTTCTTTTAATTTTCTATCTGTTATTTCCATTTGGACCTCATTAAACTCAGTTTCTCAATGACCAGAAATATGGTCTATCAATTTTTTTATATCTAATGTCTTGCTTAGTGTGAGTTATACAGTACATTTAAAGTACATATACATATAATATGTACTATACCCACAAACTACATTTATGTATATATATATATATAATATTCAATTGATGTTAATGTACATAATGTAAATGGTATGCATAAAAATGAATTTTAATTCCTGATTTCTTTTTCCAAATGAAACTGCTGGTAGGATTATTTTGTCTTATTGATATAAAGTTGATGGCAAATTTATAGCTATAAATTTATATATTAAAGTTACAGCAGTGAAATTGCTGAGTGAGTGTATGTATGTGCATTTTTAAGGATATTGGCATATTTTTCTCTCCCAAAGAAGAATTTGTACAATATACCTCACATTCCTAACTTTAATTTCTCTTCAAAAAACAAAACCTTGCAATTATTATACATAACAGTCTAACAGCAACTTTTTCTTAAGTTCATTTAAAGTCTGTATTTCCCTGCTAGAAATATATATTCTTCCATATTTTCTTAGATTTTATTTATTATTGATTTATAAAAACTCTTTGTGAATAGTGGAATTCAGAAATTTTAACTTGTGCATGCTTTTCTTACAGTTAATCATTCGTCTTCTGACCTTGATATATTTTGTCATATGGAAAATTGTGATATTCTTGAGTTTATCAATATTGGCCTTTATTGTTTTTGAGGTAAGTTTTATAATTAAGGCTTCTCACATAAATGAATAAGTAACTAAATAAATTAATGAATTAAATCATTACAGAGGTGTATAAGCACAGTCTGTTACTCAGGGTTCTCCAGAGAAACAGATCTAACAGAAAGAGAAAACAAAGAGAGACAGAGAAACAAAGACACACAGAAAGAAAGACAGAGAGAGACATTGATTATAAGGAATTAATGTTAGTTCTAGTCTGAAAGTTGGCAGACTTAAGATCCAAAAGGAGCAAATGTTTTAGTTCAAGTTCAAAGGCTATAAAAGACTTGTGACAGTAAAAAGCAGTCAGGAGGAGGAGTTCCCTTTAGCCTTTTTGTTCTATTCAGGTCTTCAGTTGATTGGATAAAGCCTACCTATATTAGGGAGGGCAATCTGCTTTACTAAATCCATAATTCAAACTTAAACTCATCCACAAATACCCTCACAGACATATTCAGAATGTTTTTCAAATACCTGGGCACTTCATTAAATTAAATATTGTAAGATTAACTATTATAAAAAGAAAGTGTATATTTCTATGGCACAGTAAGTTCACATGGTCTTTCTAGGTTTAAATCTCAATTGCAGGGGTGCCTGGATGTCTCAGTGGGTTAAAGCCTCTGCCTTCAGCTCAGGTCCATGATCCCAGGATCCTGGGATCGAGCCCTGCATGACATCGGGCTCTCTGCTCAGCAGGGAGCCTGCTTCCTCCTCTCTCTCTGCCTGCTTCTTTGTGATCTCCATCTGTCAAATAAATAAATAAAATCTTAAAAAAAAATCTCAATTGCATATCTCTTGTGTTCTTATAATATTTCATGCTATTTAATCTCCCTGGCCACAACTTTTATATCTGTAACACAGAGATAATATGAGTAATCACTATCCTATAGACTGTTGTGAAAACCAAATGAATTAATTTGTGTCAAGTGCTTATAGCCATACCAATTTGACACATAAGGGATCAATAAATTTTAGCAGTGATATTGTAAATTGCATATGACAGTAACCTTTACCAGGTTAGAATAAGCTCAAAAGTTAATTGAATACAGCTATGATATGTAAAGAGCTTGGAATTGTCACTCATAGTCCTACAACAAGAAAAAAGCTGAACAAATTAAAAATCAATGACTTTGCTTGGCCCATCTGAGAATGGAGGTTACAGAGCAAACCACTATTGCGAAATATGGAGAGGCAGGTGAATCTAGAAATTATAGTCAAAATTGGCTTACCTGAAGCAGAAGTTTCTGGAACCATAAGCAGGTTAGAACACTTTAATGGTGTTTTTGATAACTTATTGAAGGCAGAGTACAGAGAAGAGTGAGAGAGAACCTCCTGGAGTTGTAGTCTTCATGACTCAGACCTTCATGAGCTTATTCCAAGATAAATAGGCTAACATGATAAAGGGCCGAGACAGACCCCCTCCTGGCTCTGGCATTTCTAGGGAGTTTTTCATAACTAAGACCTGCACTTTAAGGAGAAAAAAAAGACTTTAACAGAGTCTTATTCCTTGTATGGAAAGAGCACTTCTTCTATTCATTTCTAGCCTATCTATCTCTTCTAAGTGGAGGATGGGGGTAGGCTAAGAGATGGTTGTCAAGGTCATAGCCTATTGATACAGGTCTACTGAAAAACAGAGATTTAATTATAAGACTGCTTTGTAACACCATAAAGCTATAGTGTGTTTCCCTTTCCCCAATCTTTACCACAGTAACAAGGATCTAGTATAATAACAATGGATTCCTTCCTCTTATGAGAGGGAGAATGTAGGGAAGGAAGTACAAATTCAACACAGGAGATGAAAATAAAGTCACTAGAGGGATTTGAAGTCTCTGGCACCTATAATCAAATACCAGGCACAGCTAAATTAACCTCAGCTAGACTAACACATGACCTCACACCAAAGGTCTATTTACTTATGTTCCTATGTTCTATTTACTTATGTTACTTGATATGTCACAATCAGCTTCAGAAGAGATTATAAGATATGATAAAAGGTAAATCAATAAAAAATAGTTTTTAAAAAGAATAATAAAATTGATAAAACTTTAGGCAGGATAACAATCTAAAAAAAAAAGAAGACACAAGTTACTGATATCAGAAATGATACAGAGGTTTGTACTGCTGATCCCATGGACCAAAAAAAGATAATAAATATATACTATGAATAACTCCTTGATAAAGCACAAGAGATGGATGAATTGTTGTAAGACACAACTTATAAAAATGTACCCAAGGAGATATAGAAAACTGAAGATGCTCATATCTGTTAAAGAAATTGAAGAAATAAGAATCTCCCACAAAACAAAGTACTAGACCCAGAAAAATTTGTTGGTGAATTCTATCAGACATTTAGGGGAAAAAAGTGATGTTAGTTCTAAAAAAATTATTCCAGAAAATAGAGGTAAGAAGAAGACTTTATTTAAAAAAAGAAAAAAATTATTTATTTATTTGAGAGGAAGAGTAAAGAGATCATGAACAGGGGGAAGAGTAGAGGGAGAGGCAAACCCCCTGCAGAGAAGGGAGCCTGATCCAGATTCAATATAGGACTGGATCCTAGGATCCTGGGATCATGACCTGAGCCAAATGCAATCAACTGAGCCACCCAGGAGCCCCAAGAGGAACATGTTTTAACTATGAGATCCCCATTACCTTAAGATCAAACACAGATAAAGCCATTACCAAAAAAAAAAAAAAAAAAAAGAAAGAAAACTAAAGGCCAATATTACTGGTATTAATAGATGCAAAACCCTCAAAAATATTAGAAAATAACTCCAATAATGTACATTAAGAATTATACACACCAGCAAGTTAGATTTATTCCAGGTATGCAGGTCTGGTTCAGCATTCAAAAATCAATGTAATCAACCACAACTTAAAGAAGAAAAATCACATGATCAACAATTGAATCAGAAAAAGCGTAAGAGACATGACAAGTTCTCAGGATGCAAGATTAATATACAAAATTTTCTTATGGTGTAGCAAAGCAAATTTGCAATTCAAAATTTTTAAAAATATCACTTATGATAGCCCTTCAAAAATGAAATATCTAAGAGTAAAAGTTGTAATGTATAGAGTCTATATGTGGAAAACTGCAAAATTCTAATGAAAGATATCAAAGATCTGAATAAATGGAGAAACATTCCATGTACATAAATTAGAATATACAATGTTATTATGATGTGAATTATTTTGTATTTTATTTATAGATTCAACACAATCACTATCAAAATTACAGCAAGCTATTTTAAAGATAATGACAGATTTTACCATTTATACAGAAAAGACCTAGGATAGCCAATAAAATACTGAAGAAAAGGAAAAAAAAAACATTTTAATTCTTAAAGACAATAATAAGGTCATAATTCCACCTATCAGGATATATCTATTCTGCCTACTGTTAAAGATTAACCCCTTTCCCCAAAAAGGATGAGAAGTCTCTTTGATATCCTATAATTTAGTACTATGATATTAAATTAATAATACTTAAATACTATCATAACAGTCAACATATCTTACATGATAAGAGATCATAGATTATACTTTTAACATATGCTTTTTGTATCTAAAAACTTACCATCAAACTCAAAGGCACATAGATTTTCCTCCTCAAATTTTAAAATTTTGATTTTCACATTTAGGTCATTTAGACTTCGGTTTTGCACATGGACTTCCAATTGTTGCCACATTTGTGGAGAAGACTATCTTTTCTCCTTTGAATTGTCTTTTTTCTTTTCTTTGACTGTATTTTTTAGGGTCTATTTATAGGCTCTCTGTTCTATTCTATTTCTCAATGTGTCTATTTGTTCATCAATACCCTACTGCCTTTTTCACTGCACTTTATAGTAAGTTTAAAGTTGGGTAGTATAAGACTTTTTTTTTTCTTATTCTTCATGTTTTATTGGCTGTTCTGGATCTTTGCTTTTCTGTATAAATGTTATAATCTGTTATCTATATATTTTTAAAAGATTTTATTTATTTATTTGACAGACAGAGATCACAAGTAGGCAGAGAGGCAGGCAGTGAAAGAGGAGGAAACAGGCTCCCCGCTGAGCAGAGAGCCCAACGTGGAGCTCGATCCCTGGATCCTGGCATCACTAACTGAGCGGAAGGCAGAGGTTTTAACACACTGAGCCACCCAGGCGCCCCAATCTGTTATCTTTAAAAGAGCTTGCTGGGAAATGTTCTTCAGAAGGCTGTATGTGTTCTGAATCAACATCTAATACGTGTTACTATTTTTCCCATAGCCAGAATTCATGGGTCTAAGAATCAAAAGATGGAAATGGAAGTAGTACTATTCATTATTACCCCTGGGAACCCACAAGAAAATTTTTGCTTCCTGTTCCCATGACCTTATGCTTGGTTAGCCTAGAGGTTTTAGTTCCAAAAGGAGGAATACTTCTACCAGGAGACAGAGCAATGACTTCACTGAATTGTAAGTTAGACTTCCAAGTGGAAGTTAGACTGCCACTCAAGTATGAGTTCCTCATACTTTTGAATCAGCAAATAAAAAAGGGAATTATTGTGTTGGTTTAGATAATTAATCCTAACTACAAAAGAGAAACTAGATAACTTACTCCACAATGGAAGTTAAGAAAAAAGTATGTCTGGAATACAAGAGATCCCCTGTACTTTGCTTAGTATTATCACACCATGAAAAACTACAACTCCACAAACCCAATCCAGGCAGAACTATTAACGGCCCAGATCCTTCACACATGAAAGTTTGGGTCACCTCAGGAGAAATAGAACCATGAGAAGCTGAGGTGCTTACTAAAGGTAATGGGAACACAAAATGGTTGGTGAAAGAAGATAGTTAAAAATAACAGCTATAGGGCCCCTGGGTGGCTCAGTGGGTTAAAGCCTCTATCTTCAGCTCAGGTCATGATCTTAGGGTCCTTGGATCGAGCTCCACATCGGATCTTTGCTCAGCGGGGAGCCTGCTTCCTCCTCTCTCTGCCTGCCTCTCTGCCTATTTGTGATCTCTCTCTCTCTCTCTGTCAAATAAATAAATAAATAGTTTAAAAAATAAATAAATAAAATCTTAAAAAAAAATAATCACAGCTATATCCCCATGACCAGTTACAGAAATTAGAATTATTCTTGTCGTGAGTATTTCCTCCTCATTTTATTATTAATACATTTGCATGTGTGTATATGTATTCAATATCTTTGTTTTCTTTCTTTTTATTCTCTTTTCATGTAACATAATATATGTTGACTTTTGCGATAGTTTTTAATTATTTTTAATTTTATAGCATAGTATTTAAATTTAAATTTAAATAGGATATCAAAGTGACTTTAGTTCCTTTTGGGGGTTAAGTGCTAATTTTTTAGTAGGCAGAGTAGATATATAATGTTAGGTAGAATTATGACATTGTTATTATTTTTAGAAGTTAAATATGGTTTAAGAAGAGGTGTATGAGTGTCGATTTGATAAGGTATAGGTTTTGATGGTTAATTTTCCATGTCAACTTGACTGGGATATGAAATGCCCAGATTAAAATTATTTCTTAGAGTTTCCCTGAGGGTATTTAGTATTTGAACTGGTGGACTGTATAAAGCTGATGTTCTTCCCGGTATAAGCATCATCCAATCCTCTTGAGAGCCTAAAAAGAGCAAAAAGACTAAGGAATGGGGAATTCACTTTCTCTACCTGTGGATATCACTGTTTTTCGGTCTCTACTGAGATTTACAATATTGGTCCTCTGGCTCTCCAAACTATACTACTTGCTTTCCTGGGTCTCAGCTTATATAGGGCGGATCCTGGGACTTCTCAGTCTGCATAGTGTCATGGGACATTTCCCTACAATAAATCTCTTCTATTATGAAACTGTCTTACTGCTTCTGTTGACCTCTAGAAAACCCTGATGAATACAATAAGCTTTTTCTTAAGAAGTAACCACTGAAAAGTTATGGCATAAAGAGGCATATTACTATATGTGTTCTACTCTCAAATCATTCAGGAAAACTGTGCATGATTATATAAAAATGTGTGGATATGGTCACACATATATGTATTTATAATTATATAATAACACTTATAATTTATTTGTATAATTTTATATATTTCTATGATTATATTACATACAATATATAATAATGTGATATATAATAATATATTATTTAATAATACATTTTAAATATGAGTATGAAAATTGAGGCATTGTGCATCTGGAAATATTTTAATAAAGTTATGTGATAATTATATAATTATAAAAATATTATTTGAATGAAACATGCAACTTCTTATAAATTTATAATTACTTCAAATTATATTTTATTTTTTAATTAAATTTTTATGTTAGTCACCATGCAATACATCATTAATTTTAATGAAGTGTTCCATGATTCATTGTTTGTGTATAACAACCAGTGATTCATGCTTTTAAAATTTAGTTGAATTATCTGGGACTGTTTCTCAATTGGTAAATTAAGGGTCAAGAATCAAACTTGAGTTTTCTGATTGGGTTCTAATGCACTTTTTGTCACACTTGAGTTTTTTTGTTGCATTTTCTTCTATAGGAAATACAATCTAGAACAATAGGGAAAATGTTTTTAAATATGTTGATTTAAGACTAATCTCAAATTATTAAAACAACATTTTAATGAAAATGGCGAGGAAGATTCATTGGGTAAAATAGGTTGAATTATAATTATATATGTATTGAAATCAACACAGAGGCAATCTTTGAAGAGTAAACATATTTGGTTAAATAAAAAAATTTACTGTATTATTAAATTTGAGCTACTATATGGTTAGCAGCTGGAACTGAATGATTTACTGCCTTAAGAATGTTTATCTTGTACCTTATATGTATCTCATATAAGTGATCATGGAAATGAATAGTGATTTGCCCAAATAGTTTTAAGAACATATATATTCCTTAAAATCTTTTCAGCTGATATTCCATCTCCGGACAACTTATTAATTTTGCATAATGTTTAATGCACTAGATTAACAAGATGCATAGTGTTATAGAATGCAAGACCCTTGATCTCTTTGAGCTAAGAAAGCACATTGTTCACTTATTCTACTGCACTCTAGTTTAGGGAAAGGATAAATAGATGTGACCTCAAGGGACCGGAGTCCTAATCCCAGTACAGCTCCTTTTACCTGTGGAGTCCATACTTGCTCAGTTCTTTCTATGAGATATTTTACTAATTTATAAACTAAGATGTTAAGGTTAAAAATAATTTTGAGTGATGTCTGTTTTTTCTTTTCTTCCATCTTTATAAAATTATGTTTTAAAATTGTGAAAACAAAATGAAGATCAGATTCTCAGTGCGTGTTCTAACTGACTAGAATATAATATCTAGGTCCTCTGGAGTGTTACCTATTAATCCAAGCCTCTAAGGGAGAGGATGTTTTGGTATTCATGGTATGCTTTCTGTTACGGAGTAAGTGTTTGTGTCTTCTAAAACTAATAGGTTGAATTCCTAAAAACAGTGTGAGGCTATTAAGAGATTATTAGTTTATGAGGGTGAAGCTCTTCTTATGAAGGACTTACGTGCCTTCATAAGAAGAGACACCAGCCCTTGCTTCCTTTCCACCAAGTGCAGAAACCAGGAAGAAGGTTCTTACTATTAAACCCAACCATGCTGACACCCTGATTTCAGAATTCTCAGCCTCCAAAACTGTGAGAAATAAATATTTTTTGTTGAAGCCACTCAGTCTGTGGTAATTTGTTACGGCAACCTCAAATGAAAAAGACACTTTCCTTGTACATTTTGGGATTGTTTCTGTTAATGTAATTTAATTGATTTTCACAGCCTTTTTAGGAGTTAGACAAGTACACGGTTCCATCCATTTACATTTTAGAAAGCTGAAATGACAAGGATGATATCCCCACATTTCTCACGGTGAGTGCAACAGACTTAATCCTTATTTTCAACTAAATCAGAATACAGTGAAATCACCTGACGTGTGTGTTCATCAGGTTCATTACATACACATCACATGTATGTGTTACACATGCCCCCATGTGTGAAACTAGGTATGTGGCAGAAAGGAAGATTGATAGAAATTCTACTCCTACGACTTACATTATAACAAAGAGCAACATTTATGCAATAAGAACAGTATAAGGGCCATGAAGAAAAATAAAATGAAATACTCTAAAGTAACTGGAGGTCTATTTATTTTGGGTAATGAGGGAAAGTTTCTGTGAGGAGGCAATTTTAAATATTAGATACAAGGATTTAAGGGATAAGCTATGCAAAGGTCTGGGTGGTCAGGTATGGAAAGGGGAGTATAGTGTTCTATGAAGAGGGAACTGCTAAACCTTAGGTCTTAAGACAAGAATGAAAACGTTGAGTAGGGTTAGGAGTGGGACAAGATACAGCTAAAGAGATAGGAAAAAAACATATAATGTACCCTATTGCGGATTATAAGCACGACACTACATTTTAGCCTAGTATAATAGAAAACTTTTCAAGTCTTTTAGGCAATAGAATAATATTTATTTTTTTCAACGAGTATTTATTAACATTTACTATATACTATACACTAAACCTCATTCTATAAATTAGGAATATAATAATGACCAAAGTCAAGTCAAACTTATAAGATCTATTTTATATTTTAAGAAGACTCTCTTGTCTGAGTTACAGGAAGTTAATTTTAGGATGTCAAGAATGGAAAAGGGAGATAGTTGGAAGGCTTTAAAAAAATATACTAAGGAAGGGGTGCCTACATGGCTCAGTTAAGTGCTGGACTCTTGATTTCTTTTGTTTTTCCATCCTTCATTGACTTAGGGATATGGAAATAGCTGAATCTTTAAATCTTAACTTTATTTTCAAACATGTGGAGAACTACCTTCATTTTTCAGTAGATTAGCTGTCAATTTCAAAGTTCTATGCACTGGAATTAGATTTAAATCAATCCAGTATTTTCTTCATTTAGCCGATACTCCCCAAACCAATCCACATAAGTCCTGCAGCACACCCCCCCTTCATAATCTATTCTAGCTTCTAACAAGTTCATCTCAAGTTTGGGCAGAAATGAACATTGTGTTTATGAATATTAATTTTCACCTACGAGAATGGTCTGTTGCAAAACCAGATCCCCTTTCAGGACGGAAAGAATATTCGTCCAGCTTCTAGGAATGGTTTTGCTAACCTTCAGTAGCAATCTTCTCTGAAATTTCCTTTGACTACACAGAGTCATTTTATCTTCTTGGGCCAGCCTGCTTAAAATGACTGGTCTTTGTGGACGTATGTAGGTCTGGTCCCCTTACCATCTGAGGTAACTCTGAAGGACTGGCTGTCTTAGGTTCATACATTCTTGTGGGGTCACCTGATGTATCGTGACTACATTATAGCCCCAATTTTTTCTCTGCCCAGTTTTCCTTCTTTTTCATACCTTCTATGTGTTATTTCTGAGAATATTTCTATAATTTTATTTATTTATTTATTTGACAGAGAAATCACAAGTAGATGGAGAGGCAGACAGAGAGAGAGAGAGGGTAGCAGGCTCCCCGCTGAGCAGAGAGCCCGATGCGGGACTCGATCCCAGCACCCTGAGATCATGACCCGAGCCGCAGGCAGCGGCTTAAACCACTGAGCCACCCAGGTGCCCCATCTGAGAATATTTCTAGAAAAGTCCACCTATTGAGGAATCCAGATCCCAAAAGCATTAATGAAAATTTTACATTTGTCATTTATTTAAACAACTTTTTCTCTATTTATAAGCATCTCTGTGTAAGACTTAAGGTGAAAATGGATCCTAAATTGTGAACTGAGAAATTGCCTCTCCAAATTAGCTGTAATTTTAGTAAGAACTATTAGTCAAAGGCAGTAGGCTCAGAATGTGCAGATTTTAATCAAAGGAAACCAGTAACCTGAGGGTTGGTGCAATCATTCCTGCCTTGTCCTTTCTGGTCTTCTGTTTCTCTCACATGGTCCCTGATGACTTCCTCATTGTAGGTCTGTAGTCTGTGTGTTTGTTTTCTATTCTTCCAAAAGGATGGCAATATTGGGTAAGTAAATTGTGTGCTTGCTTGAGACTACAACTATCCTCTTGTCATTTGACTCCAGGAAATGGATAAGGAAACTCCAGGGAAAAGGTAGAGCATGAGCGTTTTTATTTATTTATTTTTTCTTTCTAACAAATGCAAGTTTTCTTACCTTATTTTCTGTGCCTCAGTTTCTTGGCTATTTTGTAAAATAAGTTACAGAAACAAAATATTTATTTTTTTAATTAAATTTAATTAAATTTAATTAAATACAAACCCAAAGTGATATAAATACAAGATATTCAACAGGGGACATTTTTCTTAAATTTTAACATTGCCTTACCAGATGGACATATTCCAGAGTGTTTAAGGTGAAGTTATTTCACAAAAATTCTCTTGAGAAATTGTCAAGCTGGAAAACTGAAGTGTATCAGCATATCTGAATATATTTTGAAGTTTTCTGTTATATAGGAAAAGCTGCCAAAATCAGGGCTTGGGGGAAAAAGATCTATAAATTTAAAGCTTAAACATATATAGGGATCCAACATGTGATTTCACTTTTGGAATGCTGATAAAAATATACCCAAGGTAGATTTATGCCTACCCAATCTATAAGAATCAGCCTTTGACTATGATATCCTTCTTGCCCTAAATAACCCTTCAGAAGAAAAAATAATAATAAATGATAAATACTTAAGCTGTGGAGCAGGGAAGTGATGTTATTCCTAAGACATGAGGTGAGCTATTTTATATTCCATGGCGAGTAAAGTTTAGTAGTAACCAGATTTGTAAGAAATTTGTAAAATGTTTCCTTGGGCTAATTTCAGTTAAACAAATACCTAATTTGTTGTATAATTATAATCAGTTAAATAATGTCACTCAACTATCATGAATAATGTAGTATATTTCATTCATATGTGCTGCAATGAACTAATTTTCTTTGACATCTCTCAATAAGCTAATTTTGGCCAGCTAAGGAAAGTTTCAAAAAGATTATTTAGATTTCAATTTAGAAATAGGAACAATGCTGAAAACATTTATATTATGAGGGTGAAGCTTTATTCATTATATCAGTTTTAAGATTTCTGAGAACAGGAGTTCTTTCCATTTTCTCATTTCATTCACCAATTTTATGTTCTTAAATTGAGTACTCTGATCATTTCTATGTGGCTGATCACCTCAATCACTTACAAGTTGAGATCTGAGCACTGGATAAGTTTATGGAATGGGCAATTTGAGTCATGAGGTAATCAAAATAACTGGACTGTAAATGATTGGTCTGGTTATTAGGTCATCCTAGCAACCAGATTGGATAACCCAATCAGCAATCAAATTTCTCTGCTCAACCACCCAAGCAATTGGGCAAAGCTAATCAAGAATCTCAATGACCAATTCCATGTAGCTTCATAGATATCCGCTGTGTTTCTCATCATGTATAGCAGTACTGCTTGTATTTCTCTTTCTTTTCCTTGTTTTTCATGTCACTCATTTTTCTACCCTATTTATTTTATTGTACTTTGATTATTTTGTTTAAATATATGAGGGGATGCTTTAAAAAGTGACCCATTAGTTTAGTGTTTTAATGTCTTCGTATGATAGCTATTTATTTTACAACATTCTGGGGAACATTTAGCATTCAGAATAATCAAGATGACACTTTGTATCTAGTTGAAATTTACCCACTTAAATAAGAAGCCCAACAAGGCTGATAGCAGAACAAATATTCTGCTTGCTCAAGGGAGAGTATGGACGGTGATGCAGCACTTTAGGGATCTCAAGCAACTTGATCTTTTTCCTTCATTCCCAGAAGCAAACACACTGACAACATGAAGTGATAAACTGTTACCATCTCCACACCAGGGACTGTCAATGTGATTTATCCTGAAAAGGTTTTGTTCACTGCAACTTTCAGCACTGGCAAGGAAAATGGAAATGCATCTTATGTTCAAACTATTTCTGGTCTGCTAAAAGTATTTTCTTTACTCATTACCGTTTTATTTTCACAACATACAAAGAAAAATGGATAGCAAGTAGAAAACAAAAATAAATAGGTACAAAGTGTATATGTGAATGTATATATTCCAATGGCCAGTAAAACAAAACAAAACAAAACAACAACAACAACAACAAAAAACCCTATTACCATTTATTAAGTTAATATAAGAAAATGGTTAGGTTCACCAAGACAATGATGAATAGTATCATCTTGTATTATTAGTTTCTCAGTGTTTACATCCTGGACTAATCTACATATATTTTTTAAAGATTTTATTTATTTATTTGACAGACAGAGGTCACAAATAGGTGGAGAAGCAGGCAGTGAGAGAGAGGAGGAAGCAGGGTCCCTGCTGAGCAGAGAGCCCGATGAGGGACTCGATCCCAGGACCCTGAGATCATGACTTGAGTCGAAGGCAGAGTCTTTAACCTGCTGAGCCACCCTGGCACCCCTAATCTACATATTTTTATACATGAATGTTACTCTCCCAGTAGAAACTTTTTGTTGTAAGTAGGGTGCCTAGGTGGCTCAGTGGTTGAGCATCTGACTTTTGGTTTTGGCTTGGGTGGTGATTTTAGTATCCAGAGGTCAAGCCCCAAGTCCAGCCCCAGGTCTGTACTCAGTGGTTGTGATTCTGTCACTCCTTCTCCTTCTACCCCTCCCTCCTAAATTAAATAAATAAGTCTTTTAAAAAAAAGAGAGAGAAAACTTTTGTCATAAGTAGAGATAATCATTTTGAATGAATTTGGGCATGTTGAATTTTTTCAATTCTGTCTTGTGTTGGATCAAATTTGGTGAGGCATGATCACTAAAAAAAAAAATTCACATTCATTGATAAAGAAATGTTTCAAGAAAGCTGTGAACAAATGAATATCATTTTCCTGCTAAACGATTGTTTAGTGGCCTTTCATTAGTCATGAAAAGTTAAAAATTAAACATCATAGTGACTGACCTAATTGGTTCTAGAATTACTATTTCAGTCATGAGCTAGTTGTAAAAAATACATTTTTTTGCTTGTTTTAGGTTCTTATTTAAATTCTAGCTAGTTAACATATGGTGTAATATTGGTTTCAGGAGTCGAATTTACATTGAACACGCAGTGCTTATCACAATAGGTACCCTCCTTAATGCTCATCACCCATTTAGCCAATTCTTGGTTCTAGAATCCCCCTCCAACAACCCAAATTTGTTTTTTATAGTTAAGAGTCTTATGGTTTGTCTCCCTCTCTTTTTTCCCCCCTAAGTTCATCTGTTTCTTAAATTCCACATATGAGTGAGATCGTATGGTATTTGTCTTTGACTGACTTATTTCACTTAGCTTAATACACTCTAGCTCCATCTATTTTGGAATCTAGTGATTTATATATTTTTTATTTTTTATCTGAAATTCCCAAACTATACATTTAAAATATAACAATAATATGCAATAGTAATATTAAAAATAATACAAAGAATAAAAATGTTGCAAAAGCCTGAGATGAATTTGGGTTGGATAGGCGGCCATGTTTATTTTCAAAGCAACTTATTGAAGCTTGCCTCAGAGGTGACTACTTCTGGAGGATTATGATTCTGCCTAAAGATGAAAAGGGATATTGGGTTTTTTGCCTGTAAAATCAAAGAAGTGGTAAGGAAATAATTTCCAATAATTACGATAGTTCTCTGGAAAACAGAATTCCATGGACTATCTTGAAAAAAAAAAAAGAACATAATAGCTGATCAATATTGATTTTTAAGAAAGCTACTAAGTTAAACATCAATTTATCATCATTTCCACTCTTCTTTCTCACCCTTCCTTCCTCTGTCAAAACAGACACATACACATACCCCATGTGACTAAATGATCATTAATTTAAAAATAATAATATGACTGTGGAGGACTAAAATAATCATAATGTCATAAATGCACATTTTTAAAATTTGCATTCATTCTGTATCTTTTGATCTTTTCAAATTCTCATATTTTAATCTGTTAGCTTAACATCTTAGAACATTATTCTTTTAATGCCATAAATCATAATGAATTCTTTTTTTAAAAAGATTTATTTATTTATTTGAGAGAAAGAGAGAAAGACGGAGAGCACATGAGCTGGGGGAAGGAACAGAGAGAAAGGAGAGAATCTCAAGCAATCTTCTTGTGGAGAATGGAGCCCAGAATGGGGCTTAATCTCAGGACGCTGAGATCATGACCCTCATTTCAGGACCTGAGCCAAAATCAGGAGTCCAACACTCGACTTACTGAGCCACCCAGGTGACCCTATAATGAATTCTTTTTATATACATAGTCACAAAAAAATTATTTTAATATCACATGGCTACCATAAACATAAACTTTGTCAGATTATCTTTGAAAAATCAGTTGCTGTATTAATATAGTGTCCACTAGGAATTAAAAAGTTCATGTTATTATGTCAAATTATTAAATGCTCTGGAAGGAATTATTGACTTCATAAAGGATAATTTAGCGCTCTTTGTCACTATTTCAGACATTTTGTTTCTGTTTTTGTTTGTTTGTTTGTTTGTTTGTTTTTAAAGAAGTATAGGGAGGGACAGAGGGAAAGAAAGAGAAATGATCTAAAGCAGCTCCATACCCCATAGGCTCCTCAGCAGCTCAATGCAAGGGCTTAATTTCACAATCCTGAGATCATGACCTGTAATGAAATCAAGAGTGAGACCTTTAACTGACAGCCTCCCAGGCACCCCTTGTTTTTGTTCTTTAAAGAAGACTTTTGGAGCTATCTCTTATCCTTTTAATACCATGAGATGCTTGCATAATTAAGTGACTTTATTCTGTTATTTATTGCAAGGCACAGAGAACATATTTGAAAAGATGCAAGTGTATGATACATACATACTAAAAACAAATTTAAATGCTTCCAAAAAATTATGATAAAGACAGTAAGAATTAATCAGAAGAGTTTGTTGAATCACTTATGTTTTCCCAGAAAGGCATCCTAGAAATACAAATTATACTATCTGGTGGAAATTAAGTGAGAAAATAAAATTCAGAAAGGTGTGAAGATAATTAACATAAGTGGCTTTCTTATTAAAATACTTTCCTTTTCCTAAAATATTATAATACTTTTATCTCTACTCATAAAGATATTAGCAAATACTTATGAATTTTATGTAGATTGCCCTCATTATCTACCCTTGAAGCTTTTTCAGTAAGATGTCCAAATAAGATCAGGAACATCTGAGCATGCAACAGCAACAACAAAATCATCTGATATGTATCAGATGACTTCTTGGGCTATTTCTTTTTTTCTAGTGACCCAAAATTCATTGTTTATGCACCATACCCAGTGTTCCATGCAATATGTGCCCTCCTTAATACCCACTACTGGACTCACACAACCCCCCACCCCTCTCTACTCCAAAACCCTCAGTTTATTTTTCAGAGTCCACAGTCTCTCATGGTTTGTCTCTCCATCCAATTTCCCCCAACTCACTTCTCCTCTCCAACTCCCCATGTCCTCCATGTTATTCCTTATGCTCCACAAGTAAGTGAAACCTTATAATCGACTTTCTCTGCTTGACTTCTTTCACTTAGCATAATCTCCTCCAGTCTCATCCATGTTGATACAAAAATTTGGTATTCATCCTTTCTGATGGAGGCATAATACTCCATTGTATATATGGGCCATGTCTTCTTTATCCATTCGCCCATTGAAGCATATCTTGGTTCTTTCCACAGTTTGGTGACTGTGGCCTTTGCTGCTATGAACATTGGGGTACAGATGGCCCTTCTTTTCACTATGTCTGTATCTTTGGGGTAAATACCCAGTAGTGCAATGGAAGGGTCATAGGGCAGCTCTATTTTTAATTTCTTAAGGAATCTCCACAGTTTTCCAAAGTAGCTGCACCAACTTGCATTCCCACCAACAGTATAAGAGGGTTCCCCTTTCTCCACATTCTCTCCAACACTTGTTTACTATCTTGTTGGTTTTGGCCATTCTAACTGGTGTAGGGTGGTATCTCAATGTGGTTTTGATTTCAATCTCTCTGATGGCTAATGATGATGAACATTTTTTCATGTGTCTGCTAGCCATTTGTACCTCTTCTTTGGAGAAGTGTCTATACATGTCTTCTGCCCATTTTTTGACGTCATTATCTGTTCTGTGTGTGTTGAATTTGAGGAGTTCATTATAGATCTTGGATATCAGTCCTTTGTTTGTAGTGTCATTTGCGAATACCTTCTCCCATTCCATGGGTTGCCTCTTTGTTTTGTTGACTGTTTCCTTTGCCATGCAGAAGCTTTTAATCTTGATGAAGTACCAAAAGTTGTATTTTGCTTTTGTTTCTTTTGCCTTTGGAGACACATATCTTGAAAGAATTTGCTGTGACTGATGTCAAAGAGATTACTGCCTATGTTCTCTTCTAGGATTTTGATAGATTCCTGACTCACGTTGAGGTCTTTGATCCACTTTGAGTTTATATTTGAGTATGGTGTAAGCGAATGGTTGGGTTTCATTCTCTGTACATAACTGTCCCATTTTCCCAGCACCAGTTATTGAAGAGACTGTCTTTTTTTCTACTGGATATTCTTTCCTGCTTTGTTAAAGAGTAATTGACCATAGAGTTGTGGGTCCATATCTGGACTCTCTACTCTGTTCCACTGGTCTATGTGTCTGTTTTTGTGCCAGTACCATGCTGTCTTATTGATCTCAGCTTTGTAGTAAAGTTTGAAATGAGGCAATGTGATGCCCCAGTTTTGTTTTTCTTTTTCAACATTCCCTTAGCAATTCAGGTCTCTTTGGTTCCATACAAATTTTAGGATTGTTTGTTCCAGCTCTTTGAAAAATGCCAGTGGAATTTTGATCGGGATGGCATTGAAAGTATAGATTGCTCTAGGCAGTATAGACAGTTTACAATGTTCATTTTTCCAATCCATGAGTTCTTCCACTTCTTTCACATAAATTCATGTTCTAATCAATAACACATAGTTATATTTAAAGTTGTAGGATTGGATCCAGAAATTGTTTTCATAAGAGTACATAGCCTATTCTATTTGGTTTTGTGTTGTGACTCTCAAACAAAAGAACAAATTCTTTAATGAGAGATGATTTATTTTTGTCTTTTTAATGGAAAATTTAAAACATGTACACAAGGAAAAGAGTAGTAAAATGAACCCTATATAACCTTTACAGAACTTCAGAAATGATAAACTAATGGACTATATACTTTCAAAAGCAAAAACAAAAGCAGTATATTTTCTCATCTATCAATAGCCACAAGCTTCTTAACACTATTGAGCAGTGAATTTCAGAAATTTATCAACAAAGTGGCTGTCATATATTCATACGTGATAAACCCAATGCTGTTTTTGTCCACAAGTCAGCAATGAAACAATAATAACTTATTACCAGTTTTCACAATATTACCAATATTCACATTATTCAAATTGTTCTATAAAAGTTTTACTTTGGGGGCGCCTGGGTGGTTCAGTGGGTTAAGCCTCTGCCTTCGGCTTAGGTCATGATCTCAGGGTCCTGAAATGGAGCCCCGCATTGGGCTCTCTGCTCTTCAGGGAGCTTGCTTTCTCCCCTCTCTCTGCCTGCCTCTTTGCCTACTTGTGATCTCTCTCTGTCAAATAAATAAATAAAAATCTTAAAAACAAAAAAACAGTTTTACTTTGGTCCACATGTTAGGGTTAGTTATTACATCTCAGAGTCTGTTTTAATCCTTTACATTCTTTTCCTTTTATTTCCTTAATTTTTGTTGTTGTTGTTGTTGTTGTTGTTTTTGTTGTAAAAGCCAGGTCATTTTTCTTCTAAAGTTACCCCAAATTTGTATTTGCTTCTCTATCTTATGCCTTCACATAATTTTCTTTTGATACATTTCTTAAAATTTAGAATTTAAATACAGAGAAATGATTACTGAGTTTAAGACTTTGACAGAATTACTTCACAGTATGTTCTTAGGAGCCTTTGATAATCATTGTCCAAATTTAATAATCCATTATATGGTACAAAATTCTTTCTTCAGTTATGAGGGAGAATATTTTTATAAAAAGAACTTTCCTCTCTTTATCTACTTTGCTACTCTTGGATAAAATTCATAAAGGAAAAACAAGATAAATGGTTCATCTCCGATAATTTGTCAGTTTTCCAAATAATGAGTTGGTTTCCTAGTATATTACAAAAGTGATCAAGAACCAAGTGTGTGTGTATGATTATGAATTTACGTGTTTAACATGTTTAATGCACTATATTCCATTGCATTTACAAACCTTATTGATGATCAAAATGTCCCTTCTTTAATCAGTAGGAACCAATTCTATTTGGATCCTGTTAAAGTACTTCAGAAAAGATAGAAAACATAAGGGTGGGAAGATAACATTTTTAAACTAAATACTTGTCACAAAAACATTGCCTTAAGAAACTCTTGGAGTTTAAAGAATGTAAAAGAATGTCTGAGATCACTGAAAGGAAGGCAGGATATAATGAAGATAATTTAAGGTAACCCTAGATTTCTTTTTTATACCATCATTCAGTGATATATATATATATATATATATATATATATATATATCCTACGAAGTCCTTAAGAAAGGAAAGTGAAACAAAAATTATGTGCACATTCAAACTATCATTCATGAAAGAAGTAATAGATATTTTTTTTTTTTGGCATACAGTAGTAGAAGATGTAGGTTTCCCATGTGTTCTTGAAGAAATATCTAAAGTTCAAACCTTAAGCAACTAATTTGTTAAGAAGAGCACTAAAGCAAAAAGAGTGAATGTTACCCAAAATAAAATTAGATTATTAAATAAGAGTTTAGATAAAATTAATAATATTGTTATACTTTAAAAGTTAATGTGTTAATTAAATAAGAAGATAAAGTAAAAATTATTCAGACACAAAGGGAAAGTGAAAGCGCGAGATAGTATCATTATTTTCCCAATTATATTGCCAAAAATAAAGGTAATTTCCATATAGTCCATAATCAACTATGTTGAAGAAAATTAAAGTAAAAGATAAGAAAGCCAATAGAACCAACTAAAAATTCACATTTTTTTTTCCAGAGGAAAGAACTATGAAAACAGTGGAAAGAAAATATACTATTTGTACCAATGCTCATATAGGAGGTTTGAAAGATAGTGTCTAAAAATATAGAGTATTAAAAGGCAAGCTGGGGGTGCCTGGGTGGCTCAGTGGGTTAAGCCTCTGCCTTCGGCTCAGGTCATGATCTCAGGGTGCTGGGATCGAGCCCCTCATCAGGCTCTCTGCTCAGCAGGGAACCTGCTTCCTCCTCTCTCAGCCTGCTTCTCTACCTACTTGTGATTTCTGTCTGTCAACTAAATAAATAAAATCTTAAAAAAAAAAAAAGGCAAGCTGGAAAATTAGATTTATGTGTTAACTACTAGTAAAACAAACACCTTTCTCAAGAAACAAGAAAGGTCTCAGGTACACAACCTAACCTTACACCTAAAGGAGCTGGAGAAAGAACAAGAAAGAAACCCTAAGCCCAGCAGGAGAAGAGAAATCATAAAGATCAGAGCAGAAATCAATGAAATAGAAACCAAAAAAACAATAGAACAAATCAACGAAACTAGGAGCTGGTTCTTTGAAAGAATTAATAAAATTGATAAACCCCTGGCACGACTTATCAAAAAGAAAAGAGAAAGGACCCAAATAAATAAAATCATGAATGAAAGAGGAGAGATCACAAGTAACACCAATGAAATACAAACTATTATAAGAACATACTATGAGCAACTCTACGGCAATAAATTTGACAATCTGGAAGAAATGGATGCATTCCTAGAAACATATAAACTACCACAACTGAACCAGGAAGAAATAGAAAGCCTGAACAGACCCATAACCAGTAAGGAGATTGAAACAGTCATTAAAAATCTCCAAACAAACAAAAGCCCAGGGCCAGACGGCTTCCCGGGGGAATTCTACCAAACATTTAAAGAAGAACTAATTCCTATTCTCCTGAAACTGTTCCAAAAAATAGAAATGGAAGGAAAACTTCCAAACTCATTTTATGAGGCCAGCATCACCTTGATCCCAAAACCAGACAAGGATCCCACCAAAAAAGAGAGCTATAGACCGATATCCTTGGTGAACACAGATGCGAAAATACTCAACAAAATACTAGCCAATAGGATTCAACAGTACATTAAAAAGATTATTCACCATGACCAAGTGGGATTTATTCCAGGGCTGCAAGGTTGGTTCAACATCCGCAAATCAGTCAATGTGATACAACACATCAATAAAAGAAAGAACAAGAACCATATGATACTCTCAATAGATGCTGAAAAAGCATTTGACAAAGTACAGCATCCCTTCCTGATCAAAACTCTTCAAAGTGTAGGGATAGAGGGCACATACCTCAATATCATCAAAGCCATCTATGAAAAACCCACCGCAAATATCATTCTCAATGGAGAAAAACTGAAAGCTTTTCCGCTAAGGTCAGGAACACGGCAGGGATGTCCATTATCACCACTGCTATTCAACATAGTACTAGAGGTCCTAGCCTCAGCAATCAGACAACAAAAGGAAATTAAAGGCATCCAAATCGGCAAAGAAGAAGTCAAATTATCACTCTTCGCAGATGATATGATACTCTATGTGGAAAACCCAAAAGACTCCACTCCAAAACTGCTAGAACTTATACAGGAATTCAGTAAAGTGTCAGGATATAAAATCAATGCACAGAAATCAGTTGCATTTCTCTACACCAACAGCAAGACAGAAGAAAGAGATATTAAGGAGTCAATCCCATTTACAATTGCATCCAAAACCATAAGATACCTAGGAATAAGCCTAACCAAAGAGACACAGAATCTATACTCAGAAAACTATAAAGTACTCATGAAAGAAATTGAGGAAGACACAAAGAAATGGAAAAATATTCCATGCTCCTGGATTGGAAGAATAAATATTGTGAAAATGTCTATGCTACCTAAAGCAATCTACACATTTAATGCAATTCCTATCAAAGTACCATCCATCTTTTTCAAAGAAATGGAACAAATAATGCTAAAATTTATATGGAACCAGAAATGATCTCGAATAGCCAAAGGGATATTGAAAAAGAAAGCCAACGTTGGTGGCATCACAATTCCGGATTTCAAGCTCTATTACAAAGCTGTCATCATCAAGACAGCATGGTACTGGCACAAAAACAGACACATAGATCAATGGAACAGAATAGAGAGCCCAGAAATAGACCCTCAAATCTATGGTCAGCTAATCTTCGACAAAGCAGGAAAGAATGTCCAATGGAAAAAAGACAGCCTCTTCAATAAATGGTGCTGGGAAAATTGGACAGCCACATGCAGAAAAATGAAATTGGACCATTTCCTTACACCACACACAAAAATAGACTCAAAATGGATGAAGGACCTCAATGTGCGAAAGGAATCCATCAAAATCCTTGAGGAGAACACGGGCAGCAACCTCTTCGACCTCTGCCGCAGCAACATCTTTCTAGGAACAACGCAAAAGGCAAGGGAAAGAAGGGAAAAAATGAACTACTGGGATTTCATCAAGATCAAAAGCTTTTGCACAGCAAAGGAAACAGTTAACAAAATCAAAAGACAGCTGACAGAATGGGAGAAGATATTTGCAAACGACATATCAGATAAAGGACTAGTGTCCAGAATCTATAAAGAACTTAGCAAACTCAACACCCAAAGAACAAATAATCCAATCCAGAAATGGGCAGAGGACATGAACAGACATTTCTGCAAAGAAGACATCCAGATGGCCAACAGACACATGAAAAAGTGCTCCATATCACTGGGCATCAGGGAAATACAAATCAAAACCACAATGAGATATCACCTCACACCAGTCAGAATGGCTAAAATCAACAAGTCAGGAAATGACAGATGCTGGCGAGGATGCGGAGAAAGGGGAACCCTCCTCCACTGTTAGTAGGAATGCAAGCTGGTGCAGCCACTCTGGAAAACAGCATGGAGGTTCCTCAAAATGTTGAAAATAGAACTACCCTATGACCCAGCAATTGCACTATTGGGTATTTACCCTAAAGATACAAATGTAGTGATCCAAAGGGGCACGTGCACCCGAATGTTTATAGCAGCAATGTCCACAATAGCCAAACTATGGAAAGAACCTAGATGTCCATCAACAGATGAATGGATCAAGAAGATGTGGTATATATACACAATGGAATACTATGCAGCCATCAAAAGAAATGAAATCTTGCCATTTGCAACAACATGGATGGAACTATAGCGTGTCATGCTTAGCGAAATAAGTCAAGCAGAGAAAGACAACTATCATATGATCTCCCTGATATGAGGAAGTGGTGATGCAACATGGGGGCTTAAGTGGGTAGGAGAAGAATCAATGAAACAAGATGGGATTGGGAGGGAGACAAACCATAAGTGACTCTTAATCTCACAAAACAAACTGAGGGTTGCTGGTGGGAGGGGGTTTGGGAGAAGGGGGTGGGATTATGGACATTGGGGAGGGTATGTGCTTTGGGGAGTGCTGTGAAGTGTGTAAACCTGGTGATTCACAGACCTGTACCCCTGGGGATAAAAATATATGTTTATAAAAAATAAAAAATTAATAAAAAAAAAGAAAATATTAAAAACATAAAGATTGGGAAAGCACATCAAGGGAATAAATATAAAAAAAAAAGGAAACAAAAATCAAAACAAAATAGAAACCATCATTATACATTATGTTAATGGCACTTTGTAATAATATTTGAGGAACAATTTTTAATTATATAAAACAGTCAAGGATATCTATGCAACATGCTGTAAAGCTTTAAATACATGAAAAAATAAAAATCCAATAGCAACATGTTACTAATATATTTAAAAACAACTATGAGCTTTAATAAGTAAAATAAAATAAAATGAATAAAATCTAAAGGACATAAGATTACAGTTAAAAGTGCTGACTTTATTAAAATATACTAATATATGTATCTTGAGAAAAGAAAATATGCTATTATATTTCATCATAAAACAATAGCAAAATACTTAATACACTAAAAAAATAACAAAAATTAGAAATTTTGAAAACAACATTCTTTGATGACAATGCAGGAACAGTGATGATTACACACTTATCATTTGTAGTTCAATTATTGCCTATCTTTTATATTATCCTGGGTCCAACATATTTTTCCTAGCCCTTTTTTAGAGAAAAAACAAAACACAATGGAACAAAACAAAAGAAAAGAACACACACACACACACACACACACACACCAGAAGCAATGGATTTTTACTCTGTTTCTTGAGGCAGGATATCCACTTTTTTTTTTTTTTTAAAGGGCATAATATTCTTGAGATTTCTAGGTCCTAAGTAGAAGCAGGTTTATAAGGCAACTATGTACCGCTTTGTTTTGAAGAAATAGATGGCAGAAACAGTATTGAAAATAGAGAATGAAGAGTATCATAATGAGTTATTTTGGTTAGCACATTTTTCTTAGTATGTTATTCCTACATTTATTATTCATTCATTTTGTAGTCATCCTATGGAGTCAGGATGACCCCACCACCAAAATTTGGATTAAGTGTCAACACTGATGCTACCACACATATACAGGAGAGTATGAAAAATTTATTACTCGTAAAATGAAGCTTTCTGGGGGAAAGTAGAGCAGGTTCTCAAGTAGGTCTGAAGATGACTTGAGAGAACAGGAAGGACAGACTGACTTAGGTTTTATTTTGTCCCAGACAGGGACTCTGATTTGCTGGTTTGTATTTGCTGACACCAGTGGAGGGGTGTGTGGGTTTTCTTAATGCCTTGAGCAGATATGGAACAAGAAGTTTTGAATAAATAGTCAAATATTCTCCATATTTTAATTTTTTAACTTAAACCAAAGGGCATTAAGTTAATGATATTAATAAAAGGAATTTAATAAATCTCTCCAAAAACTCCTGCAAGAGCTTGTAACCATCCACTATGATATTTATCTATCCATAAGAAAACTTGAACATTCTTCACAAATATCTCAGAGACACCAGAGCTATTCCAAATATACATCTATAAAATTTTATTGATATATTTTACTTGGAGGGTTTTGTGGATGATTCCAGAATACTATGGGAATGCCTGAAGTTATGAAACAATCTGTGTACTGAACAACTTAGACGACTATCATAAATTCCCCTGGGGAATCTAAATCCTAGTGTAATTCTGCCTCATATAGGTAACTGACTTAAGACACCTCCTACCATTCCAACATAATAGAGTTTCATAGTTTGTTTTTTTTTTAGATGTTTAACTATATAAATATTACAGAGACATCAGTGATAATATGCAAGTGCATCATCTGATTTTTTTTAAATATTTAAAAATAATTTTGAGTGATGTCTGTTTTTTCTTTTCTTCCATCTTTATAAAATTATGTTTTAAAATTGTGAAAACAAAATGAAGATCAGATTCTCAGTGCGTGTTCTAACTGACTAGAATATAATATCTAGGTCCTCTGGAGTGTTACCTATTAATTTATTTGAGATAGAATGAGAGAGAGAGAGAGAGAGCATGAGTGGGGGAGGAAGGGAGAGGGAGAGAGAAAAGCCAGCTCTCCACTGAGCAGAAAGACCAATGGGAGCTTTGATCCCAGGATCCTGGGATCATCTGCTGAAGGCAGATGCTTAACTGACTGAGCCACCCAGGTGCCCCCATCATCTGATGTAAACTTATTCTATTTTTCTGGTTTTATCATGTTTTATTACATATAAATGCACATAGACCAAAAGCTTGAGTAAATGAATTTGCCAGTTGTCCTAGAGTTATGACTTAAATTTGCTTCTTCATATTACGCATAAGTAAATATTACTTATTCATAATTTGTATTTCAATAGCATGGAAGAATTGAATGAGTATTTAACTTATAAACCTAGAATCCCTTAAGTGTGTTCACATAAGTAGAGAAACTACAGAAACCATTTGAAGATTAACTTCATCCATTTCCCAGGCAGGAAGTTGTATTAAGAAGTTCCATCAGATGGATCGAATGAATAGTATTGATTTCATCTGTAGAGATACATATGAATAGAGTCATGATTTATTTTAATATTATCCTCATGTTTGGAAGTAAATTTAGTATTTTTTTTCTTTACTAGATTATTTCTTAATCTATTATAATTTTCTATTTTTCCCAACTTCGGTATTGTGAATCTTGCTTATCTAAGTATACTCAAATCTACTACTATATGGAATTATAATTTATTTATATAAATTTCCATGGAACCAATTAATTTGAAAATAAAAACAACATTAGATATCATACAAAACCAAATGTTTGGGAGTGCATAACCACCATGCATAATTTATGGATGGGTAGTATTTATCCTTTTAAATACACTGGGTGGGTTGTATATTATACACTAAATGATACCAATACTCTCAGTGTATGCTCAATTTAAAAAACAATATGAATTTTTCTATTTGTCTTGTGGCCTTAATAGATGACATATTCCAGAATGTTTGTTATTGTGTGTTTAATGTAAGTTTAAGAATTTGCTTTTCCAGTGTCCTTCTGTTATAACTATTTCAATGCTACTCAACTATAAATAAATCTCATCATTCATTTTGCCTTTTATTTGTTGAGTACCACTGCATACTGTTGGAGAATATCATAAACATTTATTTTTTTCCCCAAATAACTTTATACTTACTATAATCAGCTACTTCTCCCTCTCCCTCTCCCTCTCCCCCAAAGCAGCTAGGCTTTTTCTCAGTTGTTTATATTTATTTATCTCTTGGTCTTATTTGCTGTAGAATATATTTATTCCTTTTTTATGCTTTTTTTTCCTTCTCCTTTGTAATTGTGCTTGCTAAAATGTTGGTTAAATTCTATATAATATTGTGTGTGTGTATTCATTCTTCTGGCACTGAAATGATTCCCCACCAAGACACAACACCCTGTACTGGAAAATGAGACTGGCTGCAGTTTTTAGTCACAGATATTCATAGTCTAAGGGGACAAGAACACTGCATAGCAACAGGAGGGTTGTACTCAGAGTGAATGCAGCAGAAATGGTATAAGGCAAACTTTGTAGTAACAAGGTGGCAGAGTGCCCTTTGGTTCCTGTAGGGGAATTTCACTGACTTGTTTTGAATAACATGGAGATAACCCATTAGATGTAGGACTTGATGAGGTATAACTGGTCCGGACGATGGAGGAACAAGCCTGGTAGGGAGACTTTCATATTGAGTGGGGAGCATATCTTGTGAGAACAGGGCAACTCATAGTAAGAACTTAGTGGCCCTTGTAGAAACTAAAATGGTAGAGTAGTAGGAAGACTCAAAGCTTCTCCCGTCTCTCAAACACAGCTACATATATATCAAATAATTCTGAATACCCAAGAAATCGATCTCAGGACTAACAGAACAAAGTGCACAACTAGGGGGGAGAAAGGGGACCACATTATGGAAGGTAGGGAGTATAGAGACTTGACTTGGGGGGAAAATGGATCACAGGTGTTCTGGAGAGGAGGGAGTACTGGTCACAGAGAGAGGAGAGAGAGAGAGAAAGTGAGAGAGAGAAGGGAGCACACAGGGAATCAAACAAGAGCACACCTCCTCAAAGGCATTGACTAGGCAAATGAGAGTGACTGGTTTTCATGAGTTTTTACAACCATAGGGCTCAAAGACTGGAGTTTTAAGGGTCTGGTTATGCCAGATGTGAAGCCCTGAGGGTGCTGCAGTGCTTCTATAGAGAAGGCAGGCAGGTAACGCAACAGCAGATGACCCTATCTGAGGATCCCCGGAGATGCCCTTGGAGAGATCATCCTACCTTCTAGAAGTGCATCTGAGAGAGGCGGCATTGCTTCTCTGGGAACAAAGGAGCCAGCAGGTGCTTTTTTCCTTCCCTGTTTCTCAGCATACGTGCAGAAACATCTGCTGAAGACAGCTAACCTGAACTTTGGCTCTTTGCTCCAAAGCCCAAGTTCTTATATTCTGGTATAATGGCCCTTCTGGGTCAAATCTGCATTAATCTCAGTACAGTGAGATCCCGCATCTCCGGAGAACCAAGACAGGTCTCCATCCCACCAGGTCCCCAAATTCTGTAGTTTTAAAACTCAGCCAAAGTGTACTGTGCTGTTCCACACAGAAAAGCAACCCATACAGTGTGAAAGCAATGATCTGTAGGATGCCTGGGACACACAGAGGAGAAATTATTTGCTCTTCTGGGAGTACTTCCCCAACAGCAACAAGCAGGAATTCCCCTCTTTAGGTACAAAGAAGATGGCTAGAGCCACTTCCTTCCTCTGCCCTTCATAATACACTAACTTCAGTAAACAGCATAGTGCCAACACTGGCTGCCTAATTCACCCCATCACCCTGTGCTCTGCAGGTGCTGATTTTCTTGACAAGTGTACTTACGAATCAACATAGCAAATGCATCCTTCCCCTGAAGATCAGCGCAAACTCCCACATGTACCTTATCTACTGACCATAGAGTTCTGCAAAGCTTCGGCTCTAGTGCAAATAGCATCAGATCTCTTTTAACAAGCACATCAGAGCACACCTAATTAAAACTTGCCATTCTCTGGACAAACACTCTCCACTGCAGGCAAGGAGAAACTGCAGAGGACTGATCTCAGGGATAGAGCAGCCATAATGCAGCAACAGAGTCCATGAATCATACACCAAAGACAATTCTTGAAGTACAGACCCTGGACATTTTATGATCTCGTTTTCATAAAGTCATTACTCTCAGGAGCAGGAAACATAACAGGCTTTCCTAAAATAAGAATACAGAGACCTAACAAAAAGTCAAGACAGAGGATTTCATCCCAAAGGAAAGAACAAGAAAAAATCATGACCAGGGATCTAATCAAAAAGATATAAATAATATTCCTGATCCAGAATTTAAAGCAACAATCATTAGGTTACTATCTGTCCTTGAGAAAAGCATGGAGGACATTAGGGAAAGACATATTGTAGTGATAAAAGAGTTTTAAAAAAAAATCAGGCAGAAATGAAAAATGCAGTATCTGAGATTCTAAGCCAACTGGATGTAATGACTTCAGAGATGGAAGAAGAAGAGGAATGAATACTTAATCAAATGATATAGAAGGTAGAATTATGGAAAATAACAATGCTGAACAAAAGAGGAAAGATATTGGATCATGGGAATAGACAGGAAATTCAGTGACTCCATGAAAAATAATGACATTCATATCACAAGAGTCCCAGAAGAAGAAGAGAGAGAAAAGGAGAAAAAAGTTTTATCTGAAGAAATTATAGCTGAAAACATCCCTAATCTAAGGAAGGAAACAGACTTCCAAATCCAGGAGACACAAAATGAACAAAAGAAGACCAAAACCAAGACATATTGTAGTCAAATTTATAAAATGTAGAGATAAAGGAAAAAAAAATCCTGAAAGCAGCAAGAACAAAGAAGCCTCTATCTAACGGGGGGAGATAAACAAGAACTACATGGGCAATAACCCCAATGAACATGAATGCAAAAATTCTCAACAAAATACTAGCAAATTGAATTGAACAGTACATTAAAAGAACCATTCCTCGAGATTATGTGGGATTTATTCCTGAATTGCAAGTGTGGTTCTGTATTCACAAATCAAGCAACGTGATATGTCACATCAATAAAAGAGAAGATAAGAACCATATGATCCTCTCAACAGATGCAGAAAAAAGCATTTGATAAAACACAGCACCTATTCATAATAAAAACACTCAACAAAGTAGGGATGGGGGGACATACCTCAATATCAAAAGCCATATACAAAAGAATCCACAGCTAATATCATCCCCAGCAGAGAAACCTGAGAACTCTTCCCCTATGGATAGGAACAAGACAGGGATGTCTACTCTCACCAGTTATTTAACATAGTACTAGAACTCCTGGCCTCAGCAATCAGATTACAAAAATAAATAAAAGTCATGTGAATCAGTGAGAAGTAAGTGAGGTTTTACTATTCACAGATGATATTACATTCTATGTAGAAAATTGGAAAGACTATGAAAAAATTCCTAGGATTGACACATGAATTTAATAAAATTAAAGGGTGAAAAAATCAATGTATAGAAATCAGTTGCATTTCTATACACTAGTAATAAAGCAGCAGAAAGAAATTGAGGAATTGATTCCATTTACAACTGTACCAATAATCACAAGATATATAGGAGTAAACCTAACCAAAAAGGTAAAAGTCCTGTACTCTGAAAACTATAAAACATTGAAGAAAAAAAATTGAAGATGACACAAGTAGAAAAACATTTCATGCTCATGGATCAGAAGAACAAATACTGTTAAATTGTCTATATTACACAAAGCAAACTACACATTGCGTGCAATCCCTATCAAAATGCCACCAGCATTTATCACAAAGCTAGAACAAGCAATACTAAAATTTGTATGGAACCACAAAAGATCCAGAATAGCCAAAGCAATCCTGAAAAAAAAAAAAAAAAAAAAAAAAAAAAAGCTGGAGGCATCACAATTCCAGACTTCAAAGCTATAGTGATAAACACAGTATGTATGGTACAGGTGCAAAAATAGACACATAGATCAATAGAATGGAATAGAAAACCCAGAAATCAAACCACAACTATATAGTCAATTAATCTTCAACAAAGCATGAAAGAATATCCAAAGAAAAACAGTCTCTTCAACAAACGGAGATGGGAAGACAGGACAGCAACATGCAAAAGAATGAAAGTGAACCACTTTCTTATGCCATACACAAAAACAAATTCAAATTGTATGAAACACCTAAATGTGAGACAGAAAACTATAAAAATCCTAGAGAAGTACACAGTTAGGAACCTTTTTGACATAGTCCATAGCAACTTCTTCCTAGATCTATCTCCTGAGTCAAGGGAAACAAAAGCAAAAAAATGCTCATTTTGGGGGACTTCATAAAATAAATAAACAAATAAACAAAGCAAACAAACAAACAACCAAAAAAATGCAAAAAAGCAAAAGACAACTAAGGAAAACAAAACTAAAAGACAACCTCCGGAATGGGAGAAGATATTGTCAAATGACCTATCTGATAAAGGGTTAGTATCCAAAATCTATAAAGAACTTATCAAACTTAATATCCAAAAAACAATCCAATTAAAAAGTGACAGAAGACACAAAGACATTTTTCCAAGGAAGACATACAGATGACCAAAAGACACATGAAAAGATGCTCAACATCACTCATCATTGGGGAAATACACATCGAAACTACGAGACATCATCTCACACCTGTCAGAATGGTTAAAATTAAGAATACAGGAAACAACAGATGTTGGTAAGGATGCAGAGAAAGGGAAATGCTTTTATACTCTTGGTGGGAATGCAAAATGGTGCCGCCACTCTGGAAAGCAGTATGGAAGTTCCTCAGAAAGTTAGAAATAGAGCTACCCTATTACATGGCCATTGCACAAGTATTTACCTAAAGGATATAAAAATACTGACTTGAAGGGATACATGCACCCCAATGTTTATAGGATTATAGCAGCATTATCAACAATAGCCAAATTATCAAAAGAGCCCAAATGTCTATCAACTGATGAACAGAATATATATATATATATATATATATATATATATATATATATATAAAATCTCCACAAACAATGGAGAGGCACCAGAATAGATTAGTAGGTTAAGTGTCCAACTCTTAAATCACCACAGGTCATGATCTCATGCTTTCATGATCTCAGGGTCTTGAGTTTGAGCTCTGCCTTATGCTCCATGCTCAACAGGGAGTCTGCTTGAGATGCTCTCTCTCCCTCTGCCTCTCCTTTGGCTCACTGTCTATCTCTAAAATAAGTAAATAAATTTTTACACACACACGTGTGCACACACATGCGCGTGTGCGCACACACACATGCGCGCGCGCGCACACACACAAAGACTGGAATATTACTCAGCCATCCAAAAGAATGAAATCTTGCCATTTGCAACAACATAGATGGAGCTAGAGAGTATTATCCTAAGTGAAACAAATCACCCTAAGGACAAACACCATATAATTTCACTCATATGTGGAATTTAAGAGGAAAAACAGATGAACATGGGGGGAAAAAAAGAAGAGAGACAAACCATAAAACAGACTTAACTATAGAGAACAAACTTCTCCAGGTTGCTGGAGCGGAGGTGGGTAGGGGAGGGCTTAAATGGGTGATGGGTATTAAGGAGCGCAGTTGTGATGAGCAGTGCTGGGTGTTGTATGTAAGTGGTGAATCACTAAATTCTGCCTCTGAAACTAATATTGCACTGTATGTTAACTAACTCGAATTTAAATAAAATTTGAAACTATAAAAAAAAATACCTCAAAGACCTTTGGAGGCTGAAAGATTTCAGGGCAACATTTACAATTTCAGGCTGATACTGTATGTATGTGTCCTCAGTATCCCTTCTTTCAGTTTGTGTATAGATGAGAAGAATGGGATTTAAATTTAGAAGACAAACTTTCATGAAATAGCTCCACAAGTGACTAGGTGGTACATGACTTCATTTTTTTCATTTCAACCTTGGCTATTCCTCAGCGTGGGTAACCTGTGCTACTGGAAGAAGAACACACCTGACCAACATGGAGAATCACCTGCCCTGAAGACAAACTCAGGTGTGATTGATGAGAAATCTCCATCCCGTGATCTAGATAGCCTATACTCCTTCCATTTGTAATGACCAACCCCAACATGTGACCAACCATGTAGCAAGAATAAATGAGAAAAATGAAAAACATGTCATGTTTTGAAACCATCTCTGCCAGTCGGTTACACACACCATTATATTCCTGGTCTATTTGCCCCAAATAGAAACCTGATTCTAGCCTGACTAGAATGGAGGTTATGAGACAGGGAACACCTGACATATATGCTGAGTGATAACAGTGTATGTATTGTGTTCTATTGTAAGTGCAACTCTAGAGATTATCACATCCCTGTAGGTGTTGAATTTCTATCTGCTTTTTATAACATCATATTTTCTACAAATTAAAATAAACATGACATTGTATAAAGTTTTTGAGAATTTTCTCAAAGAACTAATCATACATTTTTAACTAAGACAGACACAGTGGAAGCTATGGATCCAGAAAAGACTTACTTCAATGGAGTGTTTAACACCATGTTGTCATTGATACTAAAAAACAAATGCTTTTTAGGGGAAAACAGATTGGTTACTATGATGATAATGGTTGATTGTTTTCTTTGACCTAGAAATCATATGTTGGCTCATTTTAACTGAGTATAATTAATTTTAATGTAGATATTTTAGAGAAATTTAATATAATATTTCTTTACACATATTTCTTGTTTGTAAATTCAAAGGGAAATATTTTATCACAATGCCAGAAGAGCAGGACCACAGTCACAAAATGGCACTGTTTTTATGAAGTGAAAGATCAGTACATTTCTTGCATCTTGCTGAGAAAGCTTTGTTCCTCAAACTGATTTCAGAGTTACTCGTTTATCAATTTTCTTTAATTTACCACTGAGTCAAGTATTGTGGCTTTAAAATATAGGTATTTGAAAGTGTTCCATTTCCATTATGGTTTGGGCAAAGATAGAGCCTCAGGGGGCACATAAAATATCACCGAAATCTTATACTTAAATACAACTCATCCTCATACAACATCAACAACCATTGTGCTAAAATAACCTAAAATAAATAAAAGTCTCCTGTCACTCTCTCAATTGTACATGCTGTTTGTAAGTGGACCAATGCAATTAAGTATCCCAAATCATCAGGGTTTCAGCACACCATTGCATGAATAAAACATAACTCTTGGTGAAGTGAGTCTTTTGATGAATCTGGAAAATTTTCCAAGTATAAATTGTGTTGCTGGGTCAATTATTGCATGTTCATGTTTTCACTCAATTGCAATGCTCACTGTTTTCCAGATTAATTGCTTTATTCATTCTAATTAGGTACAACAAGGTAAATTATGTTTTTCCAGATTTCTTACAATCATATGTACATCATTTTGTACAAAATAATTTACATTTTTCTTGCCTTGAGGGGGACAGTTCAAAATGTGTGCCATCAAACTTGGCTAATGGTGAATATTCACTCTTAATAACAAAACTGGTGGATTTCTAGTTATCTTCTTTCCTTTGAAGTTCACAGTTAATTATTTCAGCCACGATAAGACTGTAAAACATTTATTAGAACTGACCACAATAGTTTCGACACTCTTCAGATTGGCTTTTTTTCGTAATATAAACTTAATCAGATGATTCAACAAGTACTGAGTTATTGTGTTGGCTTTATTTCTTTTGTAGAAATCTACAATGATCCATTAGTCAAAATTAAATGAAGACTTGTTGAATGTGTTTCACTCAATTTACTCTAATAAACATTTTTAGCATACACAATTTTTAAAAAGATTTTATTTATTTATTTGACAGAGAGGGAGAGTACAGGCAGGGAGAGTTGCAGGAAGAGGGAGAAGCAAGCAGGCTCCGTGCTCAGCAAGGAGCCCAATGCAGAACTCATCCCAGGACGGTGAGCTGAATTCTGACCTGAGCCGAAGTCAGACGCTTAACCAACTGAGTCACTCAGTTTTTTCAAGGCATACAAAAATTTTAGATACTTTGCTAAGAACTGAAAATTTCAGATATGTGTGACGTATTTTCAGCATCCTCAAAAATTTCACCATTTAGTGTAAGACATACTTTGTGAACAAATAATTGCAAGAGAGTATGGTAAGTCCTATCCTAACATTCAGGACAAGTGTCTACGGAGGACAAAGAGGGGAGTTGGGATGTGTGACACTTCAGATGTCACTTGAATTTTATTTCAAAGGATAGAGAGCAGGAGCTGACCATACTGATGAAGTCAAGAGGTGTTTTGCTCGGGAAGAAGTTACATAGGAGAAATCAGGAAAGAGTACAACAGCGCAAGTGTAAGGATGGATACTTGCTGAAAATCTGTGTTTGTCATGATTAGTTTTGATTTCGTTGTCTCAGAAGCACCAGGATTTTTCATCTATGTTTTAGAAAAAAGTAACTCATCTTGAGAGCCAGGAAATAACCTTCCCAAGATTGTACATGCTACAATTGCCATGTGTTGGTTGGGGGCTTACAGCCCTCACTGTCTGAATGTAGAACTCTGGTCTTTCCACCTATGCTTCCTCCCTGGGATGACTCATTTTTGTGCTAATCTGCAAAGCATTTACATAGTTGTTATCTCATTTAGGGCTCTTAGCACTCTTTACAAGGCAATCACTCCTGTTTTCCTCTTTCTCTGGGATCTCTTGTCCTTCTGCTTCTGAGGAAAGTCTACCAAATAGTCAGCAGGCTTAAAACTTTCATATTCAAGGGGCCTCTGTAACGTGATCTGAAATTTTGTCTATTCGTGACACACATTTCCAAATTTAGGCCACATCACTCCTGATATATTAGGCTGCAACTTAAGACAGAAATCCTCTGTTCAGCATCCTCTTATAAGCTATGCCTTTGCTCTTGGCTAAGGTTTCTTTGCACTATTTCTCTTTCATTCTGTTGCACTGTGCCATCTGGAACCTTCAACTCATTGTGATTTTGTGAAATTCATTCTCTTAATAAATCCCATTCCTCTAACTCCACAGTACCATTGCTTTAGCACTTGTACTTCATGTAACTCCCCTCGAGAGAATTGCTTTTACTGCAACTCTGAAAAGGCGATTTACTCTTCTTAGAAGCTCCTTAAGAGTGGACCAGGAGGTGATCGGCAACATTTTATTTTATTTTAGCTCACATTACTACAACAAAACTTTCTAAGAAGAGACATGTTACCTTTTGGACATTAATATCATCTTTACTGATTCAAAGTATCTGTATTTTTGTTGTTTCTTTGCACACTTAGAATAGTTACATTGTGTTTGTGACTCTTTATTGACCATTAATATCAATCACCTACCCTCCATTCATACATACTCTTTCATTTCTAACCTATTTAAGCTGTATCTTCCAAATATTATCTACCTAAATCTCCCATTCACTGGATGATTTCACACATTATCTTACATACAGATTTAGCAGTCAGATAAGAGTTGATACCATTCATGATATAGTTTAAAGAGAACCAGAAGAGGGATGCCTGAGGATAACCTCAGTCATTTAAGTGCCTGCCTTCACCTCAGGTCATGATAGCCTTGGATGGTCCTTGGATTGAATTCTTCACTGGGCTCCCTACTCATCGGGGAGCATACTTCTCCCTCTGTCCACCACTCCCCCTGCTTGTGCTCTCTTGCTTTCTCTCTCTGAGACAAATAAATAAATAAAATCTTAAAAAGAAAGAAAGAGAGAATGAGAACCAGGAGGAAAAAAAATGCATATTTGGCATTATATATACTACATTGCCTAGAAATACACTCTCTATTTCATGTAGATTTGTGTGAAATTTTAGTTTTTGTTTTCTCAAAGCAGCAGAAATTGAAAGAGGTAAGATAAAGACAATAAAGCATAATTTTAATTTTCTCAGAATTTTGAATATGAGGTTGCTTTGTAATTCCTGATATACTGTTTAATGATAGTTCCCCTTTAAAAAAAAATATAGCTGACACAAAATGTTGCATTAAGTTTTAGGTGTACAACATAGTGTGATTCAACAAAGCTATACATTTTGCTATACTCACCACAAGTGTGGCTGTCATCTGTCACCATACAACACTGTTACCATATCATTGACTATATTCCTTTTCCTGTGCCTTTTATTCCTGTGACTTATTCATTCCATAACTGGAACGCTGAGTCTCCCATTCCTCTTCATCCATTTGGCCCATCCCTTGATGCCTCTCCTCTCTGGCAACCATCAATTTGGTCTCAGTACTTACAGGTCTAATTCTGCTTTATAATTGTTTAGTTTTTGTTTTTTTTTTTTTTTTTTTGGTAGAATCTACATATGAGTGGAATTATGTTGTATTTACCTATCTCTGACTAATTTCACTTAACAGAACACCTTCCAGGTCCACCCATGTTCCAGAAAATGGCAGGATCTCATTCTTCCTTATATAATATGCAGTAAAATATGGATACGCACACATCTTTATCCATTCATCCTTTGGTGGACACTTGGATTGCTTCCATATCTTGACTATTTTAAATGATGTCACAATAAACATATGGAGGTGTATTTCTTTTCTAATTAATATTTTGTCTTCTTTGTGTAAATACCCAATTTTTGGATCACGTGGTAATTCTATTTTTAATTTTCTGAAGAATCTCCATACTGTTTTCCATAGCACCTGTACCAATTTACATTTCTACCAACAGTGTATGAGGGTTTCTTTTTCTCCAGATCCTTGCCAACACTTGTTATTTATCTTTTTTTTTTTTATTTTAGCCATTCTAATAGGTATACAGTGATATCTCATTGTGGTTTTGATATGTATTTCTCTGATGATGAGTGTTGCTGAACATCTTTTCACATGTATGTTTGCCATTTGTATGTTGTCTTTGAAAAAAAAAATGTCTATTCAGTTCCCCTGCTCATTTTTTCAGTCAGATAATGTCTTCAATAAACTCTACATGTAAAATAATAAAACTGGACCACTTTCTAATACTATACACAAAAATACACTTGAAATGGATCAAAGACCTAAATGTGAGACCCGAAACCATAAGCAGTCTAGAAGAGAACACAGGCAGTAATCTCTCTGACATTGAATATAGCAACATTTTTCTAGCTATGTCTCTTCAAGGCAAGGGAAGCAAAAACAAAAATAAACTACTGTGACTACATAAAAATAAAAAGCTTCTGTACAGTGAAGAAAATCATCAATAGCAACAAAAAAATGCAAACTATTAAATGGGACAAGGTATTTGCTAATGATATATCATATATGGATTAATATCCAAAATATATAAAAAACTTGTACAACACCAAAAAAAAAAAAAAATCTGATACCTTTTTTAGTCTACTATAATTTAATTCCCATATTGTTATGGTTATATTGTATCTGGTAAGTTCTTTAGAAAAAAATTAATTTCTAAGCTTTTTTTTTTTTCCTTGAGATTTTATTTATTTGAGAGACAGGGCAAGCAGTGGGGAGAGGCAGACGGAGAGGGAGAAGTAGGCTCCCCACTGAGCAGGGAGCCCGATGCAGGGCTCCATCCCAGGACCCTGAGATTATGACCTGAGCCAAAGAGAGAGGCTTAACCCACTGAGCCACTCAGGCACCCCAAAAACTAATTTCTTATAAGATTTATAAATAACTAGTTAATAAATGCATGTAATTTAATTAAAATGTTAGAACTCAATTATTTTTATTTCACTAATCTCAAGACAAAAATTCTCTATCAAAATAAGTAAACTTTCCCACTTCTCTTAAAAGACTTAATAGCTTTGTGCTATTAGAAGTCTTATATTCTGTCATTAATTATATATACTATCCTACAGGACATTAATTAGTACATAATGAATTATTATAATAAATAATAAATACTAATAAAAATAAATGAGCAAAATCTATTCTGTAATGGTGTTTCCTTCCTTAATTTTATTGCTTTATATTATTAGTTCTAAAAAATTCAGTATTTTTTCATAAGTTTCTCAGACATTAAAGAAAATTATTCAGAATCCACTAAATACTCAACTGTCTGATTTCAGTTCCTATTTCTTGCCACCTAAGCTCTTGATGTGTCTGCAGTTCAGTTTTCTGGCTTTCTTTTGGGGCCAGATATGGTAATTTCCAAAATTCTCCACTACTTACAGGAGGTGGGGGACACTATATGAATGACCTGTGCACTAGAAATGTGCTTGGAGTCTTCCAGGTAATAAATAAGTTCTCAACAAATACTTTCTACTATAAACATCTTTATATTTCATTGAAAATAGTGACTCACAAAAGAAAATAGATTTTCAAGGATAAATCTGGAAACTGACAAAGATGAGATTCAAATTCAGCTCTGATATTTTAACTAATTCACAAGTAGAATCAATAGTGACTATAAATAGGTTCCAATTTAGATCAAACTGGATTTATGCTTTTATCTGATATTTATGATTTATCTATCCACAAACTATGCAAATGAGAATCAAGCAATCACTTCATTGATGTGGCTGGTGTCAATCCATAGAACTTGAGATCCTATATTAATGATTCTTCCATAAATATTCCAATTGACCCCATTTCTCTACTATGTATGATTTATGTTAATATTTTGATAATCAACATTTTAAAAATAATTTAGCTTCTAGAACTATCATGTGCAAGCAGCTTTTCACTCCAATAATCAGTTTAATATGTTTGTTCAAAATAGTGAACATAAGTGTGTAGGTAGAAACAGTGATATATTCAAACAATCTTCCTTGTTTATTTTCTCATTTACTCCAATAAACAGAATCCCTTCTAGTGTACTTTACCAGCCACACCATCTCAAAGACAAATAGACTTGTTACATATGTAATAGTTACTTAATCTAGAACCCTACTCTAGAAATCTCAATCAGGTTTCATTTATTTAAAGTAAAGTACATTTGGGGTGCCTGGGTGGCTCAGTGGTTTAAGCCTCTGCCTTTGGCTCAGGTCATGATCTCAGGGTCCTGGAATCGAGCCCCGCATCAGGCTCTCTGCTCAGCGGAGAGCCTGCTTCCCGATCCCTGCCACGCCTGCCTCTCTGCCTACTCGTGACCTCTGTCTGTCAAATAAATAAATAAAATCTTAAAAAAAAAAGTAAAGTACATTTATATCAGGTGTGGAACATCCACCAACTATACAACATAATGCAAATATAATCTAAAAATGAAAATTACTTAAAAAAAAAAAAGATTTTACTTATTTATTTGACAGAGAGAGAGGGAGAGAGCACAAGCAGGGGGAACAGCCGGCAGATGGAGAAGACTCCTCACCAAGCATGGAGCCCAGTACAGGATTCGATTCCAGGACCCTGGGATCATGACCTGACCTGAAGGCAGGTGCTTAACCACTGAACCACCCAGGCACCCTGAAAATTACCTTTGAACACATATTTTGGTGTTCAATTATTTAAGAGTTCTAAAACATTCAATGTCACATTTCTATGTACATGGCACCTTTATGAATAGAGGTTGAGAGTGGTTTCTGGCACATAATGCACATCAGTTTTAATTTGATTTCTTTCTATCTGGTGCAGACCCACAGTAACTTGTCAGGAACAGCGGTTTGTAGACACCATCAGGCTATCTTTGCTACTAATGTGTACCTTATTTTTAATAGATTATGTGGTCCTCCATCTCGTTAGGACATCCAAATATTATTTCAGTTTTCTCCAATCATAAACATCTATGCTTGTTCCATAAAAAAGAGCATTGCTTTTGAAACTGGTTTGATATTTAAAGTTCCACTATAGTCAGATAATTAGCTGCTGGCTTCCCTGATGCAATTGCATACCTGCCTGTCTGCCTGGAATCTAAATGAGGCAGTTAGTTGGCTTAGGTTGGCAACATTGAATGATAATTTAGCTTGTGGCTTTTTGTAAAAGTAATGTGTGGACATTAATTTGCAAGTGATCTAATTTTGTTTTTTTGTTTTTAGCACTTTAGATGCATTGGTTTCTGTAGAATCACTTTTAACCCAGTAAAAATGAATAATTTATGATCCTTTATACCCCAACCTGATCCTTTATACCCCAACCAAATAATAGTAAACATCTACTGAGTACTAAATTTTGTGTCTTACTTCTAGTTGAGTTGTTTAGTTGTTGTTGTTTTTTTTTTAATAGTAATTCCATAAAATGGGTAATGTGATTCTTTTCAATTTATAGATTAAACATCTGGGAAGTAAGAAGGTTAAGTAGCTCAGCCAATGTCACACAGCTAGAAATATCTGAAACTTGGATTGCTATGCAGGCAATCTAACATCAAAGCTCCCTCTCTTACCCATTTTGTTATATGGCTACAAGTATATAGTGCTGCATCCTAACTATATCCCAAGGTATGAGAGTGATGATATAATGGGTTTAGCAATAAGGCTAGACATTCTATCTATGAGAGTTTCATCTCATGGTATAAAGTAGTCAATACTGTATATTATTATTTGGCATCAACTCCATGGGTCATGTAGTAACAAAGATTTCACAAAAAAGCATTTACAAACATAAAATTTCTTAAGAGAGCCTAGTGTTGAATAATGTGCTATTTTTTCAGTGACATCATGTCTTCTTTTTAACAGACAATTATTCATAGAAACATCCATGGTAATTTTGTGAATAAATGTTACAGCGGTATTTTAGGAATGCTAAATATCATTATAATTATTTGAATCCATTAGATTTGAGGTTGTTGAAAGGGAAAGAAAACAGTGTTTACTATAAATAAAAAAAAATGTACAATTCAAAATATTGGATAAGGAAAAACTTACATTTTGTGTTGATTTAAATGACTGTCTCACTTGGGCAAGAGATACTTGTCTGGAAGCAAGCTGCCATCGTGAAAACTATTTTGAATCCTATTTAACCTCCACTTACACTCCACCTTGACATTGAGCAAAAGCCAAGAATACTGTTGCTCCTTTTCTTTTTTCTTCTCTCAACATTCCATCCTATCACTGAGTTATTATTAAAATTGTAAAAGTTCAATACATAGTACAGCTTTCTACCTTGTATGTTTTTAACCAATTGTTAAATAAGTTTTGGGAGACAGCAAATGGTGATAAGCTGATAAGTTGTCAATCATCATTTAGATAATCTCATTGAAGAATAGAATGTTTGTCTTCAAAAGGACTGCCTTCCATTACGGGGGCCTCTGGCTGGCTCAGTCAGGAGAGCACGTGACTCCTGAATTCAAGGTCATGAGTTCAAGCCCCCCTGTTGGGAGTGGAACCTACTTAAAAAAAAAAAAAAAAAAAAAAAAAGACCAGCAATAACAACAGAACGACTGCCCGCCCTTACCAAATCTCAGGCCTCACCTCAAACTAGACCTAGGGAGAGTTCACCCAGACATAAGCTTATATCAGCAGAGCTGAAACATGTAATCAGAATCACTTCCTCATAGCATTCCAAAGTAAAGGGAAGAAATTTTCCCAGAGATCGGCCTTTCTTAATAGTTTAACTCCACATAACTGGATGTCACCTAAAAAATCACATATTTCTACATGGGAAATAATGAAGGAAAGAAAATACCTCCCCCCCTAAAAAGTATAAGACTTATACTCAACAAAATAAGAAGGAGTCGGTATGGGCTGCTTGGATGGCTCAGTCAGTTAAGCACTAAGCACTTACCTTTGGCTCAGGCCCTGATCCCGGAATCCTGGAATTGAGCCCTGCATTAGGCTTCTTGCTCAGCAAGAAGTCTGCTTTTCTCTCCACTGCCTCTCTCACATTCATGCTCTCTCTCTCAAAAAAACAAATAAGATCTTAAAAAAAGAAGGAGTTGGTACAATATTATCTCACACATTGTTGCATGTGCTATGGTAATAGAGATGAGATTGAATTTTGTTGAATTAGTTCTCCAAACAAGAACAAATGGGCAGATGCCAGACCGAACTGTTTTAAGTACACAAAGGTTAATGAAAACTAAATTATTCCTGATCTCATGAATTATTCATAAAAGAGAAAGGGTAGGCATTTAACATGAGAACAAGTAAGTGACTATAGAACTAGCTAAACTCTGATGATCTTAGTAAATTAGAAATATTTGTTTGAGACTTCACCATATTTTAACAAAACAACTCTTACGTTGAAACCTGGTAATGGGTTGTGATAATGTAATTTATTATTATTATTCTGGTCTAAAATGAATATTTTCTTTGTAATTAAATTCTATCCTTTCTTTACTTCAAAAGATCTTCAGATCATCTGGTTATAGTCTATTAAAAATTTTGAATAGGAGTTAGGTGAATTGACCAAAGTAGGTCATCCATTTTGGTAAGAAATTTTCCATCTGTGTATTTAGTTCAGTATTATGCTATGCCTGGAAGCTTCATTTATTCTAAAAGTAAGAAGCCAAAATAATATAAAAAGATAGTCTGGAAAAAAATACATTTTAGAAAGGTGAAAAAATCTTTGAAACTAGAGAATCCTTTGTAGACCAATTGAAAATTAGAGTAACATGGAGAAATGCTACATAATAGACTTGTATTAAGAGTTTCAGTCATTTAATTTAAGTTGGCAGACATTTTTAAGCATTGTTGGGTGTCAGACTCTGGAAATTAAAAAAAGGAAATTCTTTGTGAGAAAGTTAAATACCTCGGAGGAGAAATGATAGATGGAGAGAGAGCAATAGAAATCGGTGAAGATTTCAGGTTTCTGGTGTCAAGACTGGATCAACAATGGCTCCACTATAGACAATAAACACAAAGACATACATATTTGGAAGGGAATTGAGTTCAGGTTTGGAAATGGTAATCCTACCTTAGGTATCCAGTACAGAGATTTGGAAATTCAAGACAGAAATGAGATCACTAATATTGGTTCTGGAGTCATCAACATGGCAGTTAAAATAAGTAGGAGAGAATGTAAATACCTAGGAATTAGAAGAGAAAGACAAAAAGAATGTGTAAATACTAACTTTTGGAAGAAAGCATTGTTTAAACACAGAAAAAAAATGATGAGAAAACCAAGGAGAATGGTGTCATGAAAGTTTAAAGAAATAGCTTCAGAGAGGAAAGGTCAAGGACTTCAAGTTTAAAGAGAGGTCAGCTAAGAAAAGGATGGGAGAAAATATCTGTTACATTTATCAATTAGTTAATTATTGGCGTTGACAGTTCAGATTTGGAATTATAGTAAGTCTGTCGCACTGTGGTTACTCTCCAACATAGGATGTTAATCACTACTGTGGTTTTCTGTGGAAGTAAGCCCAGTTTGTTTCTGTGTCCAAAATAAACAACAGAATGTTTTATATTGGAAATAAAACAGAAAACACTTTCTAACCATTTTGTAAAACTGCTGGGTTAGTATTTAAAATAATGTGAAGTTTTTCTGATAATGCCACTTCAACGTAATCTTTGGAATGATATTTCAGTTTTTTCTACCTGTCCTTATTCTTCTTACCTATCAAATAGTTTATGATATCTGTTCTTTCTGTTTTCCAAGTGTATTAAAATGATTTTTTTTAAACTCATAAAGCAACTAGAGAATAGCTTTTAAAGGACAACTAAAATAATGTGCAATCCTGGTGGATAAAACCAAGAGTGATCATTTCAGGACACAGTAAAAGAACTCATCAATTCTCTTTGAAAGTCAAAGACTGACAATTGCCATGAGCAAAATATCTGAAAACAGAAATATACACAATATACAATGTACTCATTTACAAAGCAGATTACAGGTATGAAATCTGGTACTGTAAGCAGTATTTTTGGCAGAAAATATATGTGGAAACCATGTTCACTTTATAGTGCACACTTGTTCCTTGGAGTTTTGTATCAATTCTGACACCTGGCTGAGGGCTAATTATTACTTAGTGAATGAAATGGATGATCTATAAACTGTCCAAAGAGAATATAGAAAAATCTATCTGCTCTGAGATAATCACAATTAACCATATTATGTTCTTTACCCTATTTATAACAGTTCTCCTGTAATGCCTAGGACTCCGAGGTCACTCCTCATTCCCGGTATTCTCACCCCCTAAAACCCCTCCCTCCCTCCTTCCTCTCTTCCTTCCCACCTTCCTTCCGTTCCTTTCCTTCCCTCCCCTTCCTGCCCTGCCCTTCCTCTATCTCTCTAGTTAATTAGTTAAGCTATCCCAACGCCCCCTTCTCCTGATTTTAACAAACCATTCTTTTTTTTTTTTTTTTTAAGATTTTATTTATTTATTTGACAGACAGAGATCACAAGCAGGCAGAGGCAGGCAGAGAGAGAGGAGGAAGCAGGGTCCCTGCTGAGCAGAGAGCTCGACGCAGGGCTCGATCCCAGGACCCCGGGATCATGATCTGAGCCGAAGGCAGAGGCTCCAACCCACTGAGCCACCCAGGTGCCCCTTAACAAACCATTCTAATGACATCTTTAACCCAGGTGATTTTTCATCAAAACATCCTATGTATACTTGAAAATTTTCTTTACTTTATTATTCTAACTGAAATATGGCTCTTCTTTGAGGACATAACTTCCCATGCAACCCTTTACAGGAATGGACATTTGGCATTCTCAACATCTTATTCTACTGGCTGCCACTAGTAGTTCTAATATTTAAAACATTCTTCCTCTCTCTCTCTTTCTTTTTTTTTTTTTTTCCCTAAAATGCCCCATGTTTGAATCTTATATCATCAACTATTCCACTCTTTACCCATGAGTATAAAGACTAATCATCTATTTTCACCTACGTCATTCTTCTCATCTCTAGCCCTCACTTTCCCTTTCTCTAATGCTATGTGTTATTCCTTTATTCTTCCTCAGCCCCTCATTCCTGGTCAAGAGCTGTATCTAGGTCTTTAATTAATATCAATGATTCAGTAGCCACATTTACTAGTGGTTTATTATGGGTATATGAACTTTCTAATCACAGAAATTTTTACTGGGTGGCACTTCCCTAAACCATCTTATTCCCTATAACCATATCATCCCCATACCTAAAATTCCGAGGCCCAACTCTCCAGTTACTAAATTGTTTCTCTCTTATTTCTTCTAGCAACATGATTTCTATGACATAAATCAAATATTTCATTATAACATACAACATATCCTCATTTCCTTGATGACCTATGATTTATCACTATAATCATGCCCTTGCAAGCACCATCAAATTACTCTTCTCTAGGATGGTCCGTCTCAGTTGGCAGAATTAAAAGACAAATGCAGAATTCTAGCAGGACTTGTGCAGCTGAACATGACTGGATAGTAAACAAATTTATGTGGAATGGCTTCACATTATAATCATGACCGTTAACTTCAAGTGGATCCTTTAAGCTTCTTGGGAAGTATTTTATATTTTCCAAATCTTTTCAGTCTGCCACTTCCTGAGATGACTATTTTATAACTTTTCTTTCCCTTGTCTTTCCTTTTCTCATGTTAATAGGAATGACTGTTCATGTTTCCAGATGATGTCACCCCTCTATTTATGCACGGTTTCCTCTCACCTAATCAAAGACATTGCTCCAGTGCTTCTCATCTTTACATCTCAAGAATAATGAATATTGCTATCAGTATACAAAACTGAAATAAAAAAAAAACACAAAAAAACTGCCTCAAAAAAAAATATATATATAAAACCAGCAATAGATAAAGCCTTTCTTGACTTTATTTCTCTGTTCGCTTTTAAAACTTTGCACTCTTTAAAAATGTTTATTACTCTCTCCCAGTTCTGCCCCTTTCATTCTTTAATATATGAAATCAGTTCTAGTTATTAGAATTTTTGAAATTTTAATATAATTTTAATTTTAATATATGCAATCAGTTCTGGCTACCACCATTTCTAGTAACTGTTCTTTTTTTTTTTTTTTTTTAAGATTTTATTTATTTATTTGACACAGAGAGAGATCACAAGTTGTCAGAGAGGCAGGCAGAGACAGAGGGGGAAGCAGGCTCCCTGCTGAGCAGAGAGCCTGATGTGGGGCTCTATCCCAGGACCCTGGGATCATGACCTGAGCTGAAGGCAGAGGCTTTAGCCCACTGAGCCACCCAGGCACCCCAGTAACTGTTCTTCTCATACTTGCTTACTACATTTCTAAATACAATGGTCAATTTGTAATCCTAATGTTTCCTAACCTATTACCAACTTCTGATACAGTTTATCAAGCAGAAGATTTGCATTATTTGGTGTCTGGATCAAAACACTCTGTTTCTTTTCCTACTTCACCCACTTCTCTTTCTCACTTTCTATCGAAGGTTGCTCCTTATGTCTTAGTCATCAACACTTTGTATTGTTCCAGTAGTCAGTCCTTGAAAAACTGATCTTTATTTTTATTAATCACTTAATTGTTAAGATATAGACTAATGGCTTTAAATATCATAGATGTGATGACAAGTCCTATATTCTACAGACTAGACATCTCCTATGCATGAGTAATTGGCAAGTCAAAGTTAGCAGGCTGAAAAGAACTCCTGATCTTCCTCCTTATTAATCCTGTCCACATTTTAGTGAAAATTAAATTAATTGAGCAACATTTCCCTAAACCTTCTTATTTCCAGTAACTACATTATCTCCATATCCTCAGTTTCAAATGTTCAATTCTCCGTTAGCTATGTTGTTGCTCTCTTTTTCCTTCTAGTGACAAGACTTGTATGACATAAAACTCATGAAACAAAGAAAACTTTATTGTAGCCCACAGCGCATCTTCATTTTCTTGCAAATGAAGCCAGTAGCTCTGGCCAAGTAGCTTCGTATTACCTTGATTCCTGCTTCCTTTATTTTTGTCACTGTTCATATTCAAACAAGTGGTTAATCATGTTGGCTCTATTTTCAAAATGTGCCCAGAATCAGGAAAATTTTAGTTACATCTCCTGCTACTATCATGAGTAAAGCTATAAAGTGTCTTAACTGCATTGTTGTAATATCCTCTTAGTCTTCATTCTAATATTATTCCTTCCTATCCTAGCCCTCATTCTATAAACAACACAGTAATTAAAATGATCCTGCTGAGCCTAAAGTAACTTATGACCCTCTGCACTTCATCTTCCAGTGGATTCTGTCACATACACTTGTAAGAACCTATGTGACTGCAAGTTCTTCTTGTTATTGACTCTTTATCTCCATCTTCTACTATTCTCTTTCTTCACGTATTTTCCTCCAGCAACGCTGAACTATTTGCTGTTTTATGGACATATGTAAATACCTGTTTTAGAGGTTTTGAACCTGCCATATATCTTCCTGGAATACCATTTTCCTAGATACCCACAATGATTCTTGCTTCATCTAACTCCACTTTGCTCAAATGTCATCTCATCAAGAAGCATTTTCTAACCATCTCCCTTTAAAATATCAGCTCTTCTCTTTTTTCCCATACCTACATTTTATACTCTCTTATTCTCCATGTCATCTGATACATTAGATGCTTTACTCGTTTGTTTATTTTTGTTTCTACCCCAACCTCAGAATATAACCCTCCTTGGAGGAAGAAGTTTTTGTTGTTGTTGTTGTTTTTTCTCTTCATTTAGAATAATACCTCATATATAAAAGGTTCTCAGTATATCAAATTTATAAATAACATAAGTATAAATATTTGATAAGAGAAACAGAAAGCTATATAACAACATTTCAAATTGAGTTTTAAAGCAGCACGGGAGAAATCCTTGTCCCTTAGGTTTATCCCTTGATTCATCCGTTTTCCCTCAAAAAAGGATGAACTTCTTTATGCTTCATAATCCTAAACTGTGTTCATAGAAAAAACAAAATTTCTCCCAAAAACATTATTAATGAATAGTGAGTTTGCAAATAATACAAAATAATATATTATCTCCTTCACCTTCAGGCCCTTACCAGGTTAGCTTTAGGTTTCATTAAAAAAGATATTTGTTATTAACAAGCACAATGAGTACAGATGTTTGCTAAAAAGCTTTACTTCCATTATCATATAAATCCATAAATCCAAGTAACAGTCACTTAATCAAGGATTTATTAGACATTGTTTTTGAAGATGCTTTGGTAGATAAGGATAATATAAATTACATGTTTTATAATACTTAGTTTATTTAGTACATTGATATTTTAATGAACTCAAATAAAAGGAATATATAACTTATGTTATATATTAGCATATATATGTTATATGTTTACTTCTGATTAAAATTTTGGCTACTTTAGAATATATAAGCTAAAGTATTATTTTATATTGTTTCATTTTTTATTGTTATTTTTCTGGTTAAAATATATTATATGACTTAAATTTGTTCAGAATGGTCCCTTTGACTTTCATGGCTTCATTTCTTCTTAAAATTTTTAACTTTTAAACTTTCCCCTGAACTTTCACTATTGCTGAGTAACAAGAATCAAATTGAAAAAAAAACTCTGTGGGGGTGCCTGGGTGGCTTAGTGGGTTAAAGCCCCTGCCTTCGGCCCAGGTCATGATCCCAGGGTCCTGGGTTTGAGGCCCACATCAGTCTCTCTGCTCAGCAGGGAGTCTGCATCCACACCCCCCCCCCCGCCCCGCCTGCCTCTCTGCCTACTTGTGATCTCTGCTTGTCAAATAAATAACAAAATCTTAAAAAACAAAAACAAAAACAACTCTTTGTATTTAAGTCTATTTATCTACACATACATACATATATAATCACATACATAATTATAAGTGCTACATGTCAACATTAGATGTGAGCTTTTTGAACTAAGATGGAAGATGTATGCTCCTTTTAAGAAGGAATATATATAACTTATTGTTATACTATTGATTTGAGATTCATTTTATCCTTTTCATTAGTATTTACTTAGATTCTTTATGGTTCCAAGTTCTTGCTTTGTTCAATTAATCCTTATATGAATTTACAACTAATTTTCTAAAAGATACAGAAATGTATTTAAAGATAAGAAACTTCTATTTATTATAATCTCTATGTCTTCAAAGTAGTGGAAATAAGGGAAGGATCCTGTATACTAATGAGGACATGAAAAGACAATTTAATAAAATTAAGATAGACATCTTTGTGTAGTAATAATTCTGTGACCTATCCTTTCTAAAAAAGAGTCATAACACTATCTCTAATTTCCAATATTCTTGCTTTCTAAATCATTAATTGTGTTTAATTTTTTCTCTTTCCAGGTTTTTTTTTTTTTCACTAATAACTAGAAAAATAAATGGCCAAAAGCCTGACATCATAATAGTTATAATTATAGCCAATTACTTTGGTGAGATAATGAATATTAAGATAGCTGAAATAAAGTAAAATAATCCAGTCACAATTTTTTATGTGATATCTTTGTTGAAATAAATAGCAACCATTTCTCTCAATAGAATTCATTTCACTATATGTGGAGTTATATATGAATATATTTATATGCATCTATGCATGCATGTGTCTTATAATTTTCTTCATTTTTACTTAGCTTATTCTTTCAGGTTTGCTATGGAAAGTCCCTCCTTCTGTTTACTTTGGATAATTGGTGGTGATACTGGTTAATCCATCAGAAATGGAGCATCACAAAAATAATATTTCTATAGTGTAATCCTTCTGAAACTGACCCATCAACAAGAGCAACTTAAATTCATTTCAGAAGCAAATGTCACCTCCGTTTACATTCAATATACTGAACAGATAAAAAAAAAGCCCTTCCAGTTGGGTTGATGCTGAGGCATGCTAAAGTTTGAGAAATAATACTTTATGTAACACAAAAAAAGTGCTCATCCAGAGAACCTGTTTCCTCCTTCTATAGCTCTGTCCTCCCCTAAGGTACCAACCTCATCTATATAGTAAAAGCATTCCAGCCCTTATGACTAGGAAAGCAAAAGTAGACATCAAACCACCTCCTTGCATTGAAGACGCACAGAAGTTGTAACTTCCAATTCTATCCAATTCCTATTGTAATAACTTAGTCATAAATCCTCAACTGGTGAAAAATAAGTTAGAAAACAGGTCAAATGGGTAATGTGTGCCAGTGTTAGAAGTTTCAGGAAATTCTATAACCACAACAAAGAATGGGAGAATAGCAATACTTGTCACAGTAAGTTACAATAAATTCTTCTGTTTTTATTTTTATTTTGTATTTTTTAACATTTTATTTATTTGAGAGAGAGAGCACAAGCAAGGGGAAGGGCAGAGGAAGAGGGAGAATCAGACTCCCCACTTAGCAGATTTTCCTGGGCAATTTGTGTTACTTACCTACTTCTGGACTCTTCAGTGAGAGAGAAGGAGAAAAGATCTCTCATGGCTGAGCCACTAAATTTTTCTTTCATTTTGAAAGCAACTTAGGCTGTTCTTGAAATAATGCACTGGTTCAAGAAAAAGAAATGAATATAAATGGCCAGAAAAATAAAAAAAAATTTAAAAAGTACTCTGAATAAATACACTTTAGATTCAGTTATCAGGATTGACTTTAAGAAGGATACCACAGAATTGGACCACCAGAACGTAACCGCCTCTTCTGCAATCATAAAATTACCTGTCTATTGAAAAATTGTTACTACAACTTCTAGTTTCAGATCCATGAGCAGGTGCTATAATCAGGAAGTATTCATGGTCAAGAAGCTTTTACTATCAAAAAGTTTGTACTGAAAAATCAAATATCTTCATGTTGGACTTACTAGCAGAAACTTACTAATTAGCAGGGTGTAGCCTCTTTAACATTGCAGGGAGTTTGGGAAGAATATTGAGCACTGATAAACTCAATCTCTTGTAGAGGGTGTGTGTGTGTTGCTTTTACAACAGTTTTTTAGACCTTTCCTTAGAAAGGTCACTAAACTCTACAAAACTTAGAGATAACAAGTTTGCTTAAAGTAACAATGTTAACAGTGGAGTAGGTGATTATTGCATATGAATAATTAAGATGAGTGACTGAAATAATCAACAGGAGGGAGGAAATGTGAATACTGTTAGAAGGTATCTGTACTATACACAAAATAGTATGCATTATTTGAAGATGAATTTAGGTTCGTTAAAAGTGTGTATTAGAGAATCTTAATATCTAAAATAAATGCCCAATACCACTTTTATCAACATGAGAGAACATAATCTGCTTTATTTCAATTATTTTAAATGTATTAAGACTTGTTTTATGGCTCAGTGTACAGTATATCTCGCTGACCACTCTTCCTTCACAAAGAATTATATTCTACAATTGTTGTTTGTTCTGGTCTCTACTAATTAATTTGAATTAGTTGTCAGTCTTCTTGAAATTTTCTATGTATTTACTCAGTTCTATTTCGTCTATGAAATAGTGAACTCTCCTGTCCTTGTATTTCTGACTCTGTTCTTTCAGTTGCTAGTTTATATTTCATATATGATTTTAAGTTTTGATATTATGTTCATCTATATTTAGGTTTATAACATCTATTTTTGCTCTTGCTGACTTGATTTTACTATGGTGATTACTATGAAACACCTTTCTAATCTCTGGCAATATTGCAAACACTGAAGGCTACTGTGTCTGCTATTAATATAATTGTCCAGATTTCTTATGATTTGTATTTTCATAGAAATCTCCTTTTCAATATTTTTACTTTTAATTTACATATATATTATTTTAAATGTTTATCTCTTCTTAATTATCTTTTAAAATTTAATTGAAGGATTTAGTCCATCTATATTTAACATCATTTTTATATAATTGGAATTAAGTGTTCTACTTTGCTGTGTTTTCTCTTTGTATCAGTTTTGTTTTTCCTTTATTTACTTTGACTGTTAATTTTATGTGTCCGCTGGACCATGGGATGCTCAGATATTTGGTCAAACATTATTCTGGCTGTTTCTGGGAGGAAGTTTTTGGATGAGATTAAAATTTAAATGGGCAGGTGACATTCAGTAGCCATCCCGGGCGACGGACCTTCCAGCTTGGAACCATGGCCCAGTTTGTTCGTAACCTGGCGGAGAAGGCCCCGGCGCTGGTGAACACTGCTGTGACTTACTCAAAGCCTCGATTGGCTACATTTTGGCACTATGCCAAAGTTGAGCTGGTTCCTCCAACCCCTGCTGAGATCCCTACAGCTATTCAAGCTTGAAAAAAATAGTCAAGAGTGCTCAAACAGGTAGCTTCAAACAGCTCACAGTTAAGGAAGCTCTGCTGAATGGTTTGGTGGCCACCGAGTTGTGGATATGGTTTTATGTTCGCGAGAACATAGGCAAGCGTGGCATCATTGGCTATAATGTTTGAAGACCAATCTTTAACATCTGTTTATATGTGGCTTATTATGTGAGGGTTCTTGGACCATGTGTGATCAGACTGGTACTTGAATAAAAGAAGATAATGTGTCAAAAAAAATAATTTAAATGGGCAAAGCAGATCGTTCTGCGCAGTGTGCAGGGGCCTCATCCCATCATGTGGAGCCCTGAATAGAACAAAAAGTTGAACTTCCCCCCAAAAAACTTTATTCCACTAAGTAAAATGAGGTGGTTTTTTTTTTTTTTTTTTCTTAACATATGTTATTTGTTTCAAGGGTACAGGTCTGTGATTTTTTTTTTTTTTTCCTGCCTTTGGACTCAGAATGATACATGTGTTCTATAGGTACAGGTTTTAGACAGAAGCCCCAACTTTGGTTTTCTTCTGGGTCTCCAGTTTACTCACTCACTCTGCAGATCCTGGGATTTGTCAACTTCCATAATCCCATGAGCCAGTTTGTTATCGTAACTCTCTGTCATTATCTCTGTCTTCTCTCTCTCTCTCTCTATATATATATATATATATATATATACATGTATTTATATATTATATATATGATTTATGTTATTTTAAATGTGTATCTCCTCTTAATGATGCACAATTTTATTGTGATTTTTCTATCTTAATTGAAGTGTTTAGTCCATCTGTATATCTGTACACAGTTGACCCTTGAACAACATGGGGGTTAGGGACACCAAGCTTAAAGTTTAATTTTGACCTAGAATTATAATTTATACAATTATAACTCTCTAAATAGTAGAAAATAGTAGAAAATCTATGTGTAACTTTTGACTCACCAAAACACAATTAATAGTCTGTTGTTCACTGGAAGCTTGATGGATACAATCAATTAATACCTATATTGTATGCTATATGTATTATATTATATTTTGTATGCAACATATATTATACAATTATATATTGTATTCTCATAATAAAGTAGGTTAAAGAACATAAAATGTTACTGACTGAACTATAAAAAATAGAAAACACAGTTACAATATGGTACTAAATTTATAAAAAGAATCCATGGATAAGAGGAACTGCAAATTTCAAGCTCATATTGTTCAGGGGTCAATTATATATGTAAGTTGCATATATATTAGTTCTCTTTCTCTGGAGAACCATGACCAGTATCCCAACTTTCCTAACCTCATTTGTACTATTTGAGAAATGTTTTAGAATTCAAGTTCCTCTCCTTTATAACTTTATTAGATTTACTGTCTATATACCTATTTCTTTATTTCTTTATTATGTATTTACTTATTTTAGTAGTTGTATGAGCTCAAAACATGAATTTGGTGCATTCTATGTATGTTACAGAAACTTCTTGATTCTTCCCAATTCCTTCTTTCTGTTTCTTCAGTTTTAATAATCTTTCCTAGTGATCGTATTTCCTTTTCTTCACATTTCTGGATTGCATGGAATACTAGCTAGTCTAGCCTTTCATGCTTTAAGGAGCTGAGATTTTGTCATTCCAGGCACCATAAACATAAGGTCATTATACCCAGTTGAATATACATCTCCTTCCTGAAATTCATTATCATGATCATTTTTCAGATGTAAGCAAATCATTTGAAATATTGACTATGCTACCTCTATTATGGTTCTCATATGCACCTGCACATATGTTTAATTTCTTTACCAGTGTCCAAGTTTAAAGCTTAATTTTGACCTGGAGTTAGAATTTATACAATTATAACTCTCTAAATGTGCTTACCATCACATAGAGATAGTTATGATTTCAATAAAACAAAATAAATTTAGTGGACATTTCACATTCTGGTTTTTTGTTTGTTTTATTTTTTAAATCCAAAGATTCAACAGAGATTTCTGAAAGGTAATTGTCATTTCAAATGACATCTCATTGTATAATACATGAGTTTTGAAACAGTTTACAATAGTACCATTATCCATAAAATTTAAGTCACACACACATCTTTTTCTTCCCCTGTGGACAACTGAATTTTAGTACATTATTCCTTCCTTTTTTTTTTTTTTTTTTTTTTTTTTTTTTTAATCAAAACCTGAGCTGAAATCAAGTGTTGACTGAGCCACCCAGGTCTCCGGATTATTAATTCTATTTAATGTGAGAAGTCTCTGAAACCTTTTGTTTCTGTTTACTAGTAACTGAGTACAGACACTCTAATACTCTCTTCATGCTTTTACATATCAGTTTCCACTGACATCAAACCTGCCATCATCTTTAATATGCTTTAATATGTCACATTAAGTAAAAAGCAATGGCAGGACCTTGTCAGTGGGGAAGTCGAGAGTTAAGCAGGCTTTATCATCCCATTTTATTTAATCTCCTCTGGGTAGAAACCCTCACTGAAGTGCTTTATTCCTCTGTGTCAGCCCCACAAGTCTGCAACTCTTTCTCTAGGGTTTCCTCTTCTAATACCATTCTATGTAATGTTGTCAGCAGAATCTTCCAAAGTTTCAGAGTTGATCATGTCATTCTCCTACTCTATCTAAAGTATCCTATGACACATTTTTTGCCTGCAAAATAAGATTCCAGCTTCTGGTTCTGACAGTGAAGTAGGTGCACAATCTTGTCATGACACGGCAGCATATTTTCCACTATGCTAACCTCCTTTTCCCTCTGCTGTATTCCAGGTAAACCCCCATCTGGAGCATGCTTTCCTGGATCACTTCCCTGGTTTGCTTTTCCCCTCTGGATGGAATATTATTAATTTTCTCTGCATGTTGAAAGTTAATTTTACTTCCTTTCTGATGAAGCATTAGCTTGGTCTGGAACCAAAAATGGTTGGCTTTGGACAATTAAAAAAAATCAGAAATAAAAAACAGAGAGGATGAAATCAAACAATACAAAGGAACAATTTATTATTTCATGCAACGATAAAATACAGTAGTGTTTCTTGAGCCACATCTGCCTACAGTTACAGAAACAATATTAGCAGACCAAACCCCTTTGGTCTTCTTCCTCTTCTTTTTATTCTTCTACTCCTCCTCCTTCTTCCTTTCTAAACTGGCTTCACTTTCAGAGGAGCTCTATCACTTTCAGAGGAGCTCTGTGATGGATTTTTGGAATTGCAGGCTGATGGTCTCGTCAGTGAGAGGGTGCTTGTATTTGGGGGAGCCAGAATGGACTGTCATTGGTTACACTTGGGCCATGCGCTCATCAATGAATGTACCCAAGGAAATGTGCACAGTTGATTGGCCTGGCCTTGGCCATGGGTTTATTCCTGGAGCCAGAAAATGGGACAAGAGAAGGAGGGAGTAAATCCTATTAAGACTGCATGGCCTGAAAGTGGATTAATGATGATTTCTTAAAAAAGAATCAGAGTGTTATTACTAGAAAGGAGAATATACACAGGCAAAAGGTAGATTTCATTATAGGTGACTTTTTGTAACATTCAGGAGAAATAATTTCTTTAAATCTCTTAGGACTACTTTCACCCAGTTAACGCATCCCATTTTACTGCCATTTTTGTATATAATACAGATTTCTGTTTTCTTCTAATAAGAAAGATCTTTTTGGAAGTTTGGCTTTATTTTTTAATTGTACATGACACTTACCGTAGTATTTTATTCAAACACTCAGTATATATTTGGCTATTATATACGTTTTATTAAAGTTTCTCTAATACTTTTGTTTCACAATGAAGAATCTTACTTGTAAATTGTCGCATGAATGTATTCAGATACTATTGTAATAATGGAGTACAATAGCATGTTGACCTTCAGATATTTTGAGTTAAGAAGCTTAAGGGAGGGTGTTCTATATAAGTGATGAATCACTAAATTCTACTCCTGAAACTAATATTACATTATATGTTAAATAATTGGAATTTAAATAAAAACATGAAAGGAAAATAAAAGAAAGAAGCTTAAGGGCTCCTACACTTTCTTCTTTACCAGAAAAAGGTAGTTGCTTCAAAGTGTTAAGAGCTGGCAATAATTATATGTTGAATGAATGAAGAATGACTTAACTTTGTAAAGAATGCACATGTTTCATGTAGGATTTTTTTTTTTTAATATTAGGGCTAGGTGGAAGTGTAATGACTTGTGAATATGTGAGACGTTCAGAGAACATTATGCTAAAGTGATAACTGATACAAGACATTGTAAAAAAAATATGTAATAGCTGACTTGTTTCCAAGGGAGAGTCTAGGTTAGTGGTAGAGGATGTACGTCGGTATTTTTGGTTTGCCTTGGTAATTACAAACAGCAGTTCTGTAACTCTCAAAAATATCTTGGTTTGCAATGATAATTTATGGTCAGTCTATTTAAGCAATGTACCCCAGAATCCACAAGTCACAATGACATTCTCTATACCAGATGGCTCCACTTTTAAAGGATGAGAAAATATTAGACCCATGTGTATTTGACCTACATGAACCTATAAAAGCCAATTCTCTAGTTCACATGTGAAAACCCTGAGAATATTCATAAAACCATGAACTTTTACTTACTTATTGTTGAGCATTTTTTAGATGGGTCATTTAATTGTTACTGCTTAATATTGGGGTTTAAAAATTAAAAAAAAAACACACACACTCTTTGTATGTGCGGATGTAAATTTATTTCCAAAAACGGGAATAGCATCTTCCTATTTTATATAATTATCTAAATCTCTCTCTTTATGTAGATATATGTTTTATTATGAAATAAAACTTGTTTCTCTGTTTTTCAAGTGAAATACTGGGTCCCTGACCCGTTCATCTTAAGTGAGAATACTGAACTTGTTTCTCTAAACTTCATTTGCAAGGTTTAAAAGGCAAGGGTGAACGAAATTACTCCTTTTGTGTAAGGTGATGTGATCTGAAGTTTTAATGTGAAAACATTGTTCTATATATTTAAAATGTTTTATAAATTATCACTTTACCCGACTCTTTTCAAGGGGACTGAGGACAAAAAGAAGGCCTCATGGACATTGATACAGCATTGTTCTTATCTATTCATAGATGTGTGAAGTGAAGGGATCCTCCTATTTGCAAACTGTTCAGAACAGAGTATTTGTCATTATATATTCAAAAGCCTCATCACAGGAATGTGAAATATAAAATATGAAATGGGCTTGACTGAAAGGTAAATCTCAAGTGGAAATTGTTTTTAAAATTTTAGTGAAGGCACACAAATCATTAAAGTTTGAAAATTAATTGAATCATTGCGTATTCAATATACCTGATTTGTTGAAGAGGTTTACTGGTCATGTTGTTAATTATTATTAGGTATAAAATATAATAATTTACCATAATCAAGTGGTTCTGGGTCCAAAGAATTTTAGAGTTTTTAATTAGCGGAAATGGTGAAAAAATTACACTGAGTTTTGAGGCAGCTGTCCCTGAATGGACCTGCTAATGTCCAGCGTGTAGCTTTTTATTTAAACCCGGTTCACTGAGACTTTGAGAAAAAATTAATGTTAGACTATGTTCAGCTGGAGCCATGAGTCTACAGAATATTCCTACGTGTGGAAGAACAGATTTTCTGGAAGGGAATTTACTCTCCTCTTCTTAATTCCTCTGGAAAGCTACCAATAATGAGCCAAGAAAACTAAGGTTTAAAGACAACATAAGAAGTATATTTTCTTAACTTTGAATTTGGAGATAGTTTGGCCTGCCTTGGAAAGTAGGGGAGACTAAAGCATATCTACGAGGGTTCCATGAGTCTGGGACATACAAAAGTATCAAGCCTGAGTGGATGATGTCCACGGACTATGAATGACTCCCCATGTTATAGTTCTCTTTCATTATTCCTGAATTTTCAGTAAAACTCATTATTAATTACTGTGGTATCACTGCTGTATTGTGGGAGATTAAAGGATATGGCTTGTCTCACACCTGGTTTGAAGACAGCGGAAGTTTCTTTATACCTGCTCCAAATGCTGCTGTGAGGGATTCTTGGGGGCAGGACTGTCCCTGCCAAGGAGAACAAAGATTTCCTGCAAGTCAAGATGGCAGGTGACAAGGAGGCTATACCGATACCAACAGAGAAACCTGTTCCTCACATTCTGTGGATGTCACCATGTGGTTGTCTCAGAAATAACTAAGAAACTCTCTGAGGAGTGCTATTCCTGAAAAAAATTTTTTTTGAAAAATTTTCAAAAGGATGGGAACTTGTATATGAAATCAAAAGTTTAAGCTTCATTCCCATTATAAATAAAGAAATAAAGAAGGTAAATAATTTAAGTTTGAACAGAGGTTGGTGCACAGTTTTATTTTGGACCTTCAGGCCTGTCCTGATGTGTCCGGAAATATGCTCTTTAATGTAGTGTCCCCCAGCATTTAAAAAGTGAGTTAAAATGTAGATGCATAATAGAGATGAAGCTCTTTCATCTCATTCAGAAGACCAATGCAAAGCCAGTCCTTGGTGCTCTGCCATCAGCAGGATAAAAGGTGAGCTCCATCTGCCAAGATTCAAGCCAAAGGCTCGCATACCTGGAAAAAAAAAAAAAAATTAGTCCAACCCTCCACCACTTCTGGGTTATTGGGAGTAATTCTCCATAGGAAGCTCTACAGGGACACAATTCAGCCTTGAATTTGAGCAGCTTTATGCATTGTTAAAGGAACATAGGTATCAAAAGATTAAGCTAGTGTTGAAAAAAGTAAATTAAATATCTGGAAATTTTGGGATTACAGGGATTATTTCCTCCATGTGTATTATTTTCAGAGACATTTTTTCTCACCTGTTGCAATGAGCATTTTACACTTAGGTCTTATATGGCTTTACTTGGACATAAAGTGCTAAAACTGTTTTTTCATAAAGTTCAGTATGGAATGTTCTAGAATTCTACTCTGTAAACACCTGGAGGAGACCACTGGTTGATAAAATAAAACAAAATACCAAAACATTGTGAGGTAATATTATCTGAAAGTTTAAAATTGTGATATGCTATTTTTTTACATTTGTCATAGAAAACTTCTTAAAAAAAAAAAAAAACTATGTCAAGTCCTTTGACAGTCTGAGTAAAATTAAAGACTATGACATGTGATGAGGGTGGATTTATTCTACATTGTGACAAGCACTCTATAAATAATTTTGTTATGATCTATTCCTGATTTACCTTCCCAGACTTGACTTTTAACATTCCCTTTCTTGCAGTATATTGTATAGTCCCAGTACACTTCCTTAAGTTCCTTGAATGATTTTTTTTTTCATCATTTAGATTTTTCAGTTGTTTCTTTTATCTTTCCTTCAGCTAGCTATATTGAAAATCATAGGTTAGGTCTCCAGACATTTCTTCCTAGAAAACTTTCTTCCCCACTCCCAACTGTAGATCAAGTATTCCTTCTTTGTGCTTTTGCAATTCCTCGTACTACCTTTACCATCACATTCATTATCATTTTTATTCACTCATTCAGCAAATAATTCGGTACTATTTGTGTCATGCCAGGACTATTGAAAAATCTAAGATCTCTATTCTTACTGAGATTACTCTTTGTAAGTAAAATATTAATATTAAATAAATAAAATAAGCAAATACGACTATTTTGAAAACACTAATTATACAGTTAGTGGTTATTACTACTGGAGGGAAAAAACAGAACAATGAGAACAATAGCAATTAGTACAATTTAGTTTGGGTGGTCAGCGAAAATGTTTCTAAAGAGCTAAAAACTGGGTGAGAAGAAAGACCCACAAGAGTACATGAAATTGTTGTTACCAGCACAAGAAATAGCAAATGACAACATGTAAAGGTCCTAAGTTAAAAATAAGCTTGGTGGGGCACCTGGGTGGCTCAGTGGGTTAAGCCGCTGCCTTCGGCTCAGGTCATGATCTCAGGGTCCTGGGATCGAGTCCCGCATCGGGCTCTCTGCTCAGCAAGGAGCCTGCTTCCTTCTCTCTCTCTCTGCCTGCCTCTCAGTGTACTTGTAATTTCTCTCTGTCAAATAAATAAATAAAATCTTAAAAAAAAAAAAAAAAAAAGCTTGGTGCAGGGACAGAGGGAATAGAAAGAAAGTTAGTTTGGATTGGTCTAAGTAGCAATGATGACAAAGAGGTAGGGGAGAGAGATGAGGAAATATGAAGCCTTCTAGGTCACTGTTAGGGGTTTGTATTTTATTATAATTATAATTTTAAAAATTGAAGATTTGAAACAGAGTAGTTATGTAATAGAGACAAACAATTTCTCTCTCTCCCTCTCTCCAAATTTTTGAAGGCACATCTCTGTCTTTTAGTTGGGTGTATGATTACTCAGATTTTCCAGTCTTCCTTACAGCTAGCTTTTGATATTGAAGTTAGGTCCAATGGCTTAGAAGGAAACCTAATCTGGCAATTTCCAGATCATCTTAAAACTCAAGCTCTTTACTTTAAAACTTTTCCCCTCTTTTTACAGGTTGGACTGATCCATGGAAATGAGCACATGTAACCATGCAGATGAGAAAAACACCTAGTAAAGAAAAGAACAACAAATGGAAGGAATCTGTATCTTTGAATGACTTTTAATTGCAGAGTCTCTCTGCCTGCAATATGCCAATGATCTTTAACTTCTATTTTATATGTATTTTGGAGGGTTTCTCTTTTCTTTTTCTTTCTCTTTTTCTTTCTTGTGTGTTTTGTTACTTTTAAAAACAGCTTTATAATTTACACACCATACAATTAAGTCATTTAAAGTGTACAGTTTAGTGTTTTGTAGTCTACTCACAGACATGTGCCAACTTTACCAGTCAATTTTAGACCATATTCAGCACTTTAAATAGAAACCCTGTGACCTTTAGCTATCACATTCTTCTCCTACTCTTGCCCCTCTTATTTCTAAACAACTACTAATCTACTTCCAGTGTCTGTAGAGTCCTCTGTTCTATGGATTTGATATGAAAGGAACCATATAATGTGGTCTTTTGTGACTGATTTCTTTCACTTAGCATACTATTATCAAGGTTTCTCCATCTTCAGCATGCATTATATTTTATTCATTTTTATAACTGAGTAACATTCCATTTTATGGAGATATCATGTTGTATTTATTCATTTATTGATTCATGGATATTTGAATTGTTTCCACCTGTTGGAAATGTGAGTAACACTACTATAAACATTTATGTACAAGTTTTGTGTTGATACATATTTTCATTTCCTTTGGGTATAACCCTAGGAATGGAATGACTGGGTCATATTGTAACTCTACATTTAACTGTTTTATAAACTGTCAGTTGCTTTCCAAAATGTCTGTACCACTTTATATTCCTGCCAGCAGGGTATAAAGTTTCCAAATTTCCACATCCTCACCAAACTTTATTAGTATCTGACATTTTTATTATAGTCATCTTAATGGGAATAAAGTGGTTTCTCATGAGGTTATGATTTGCATTTTTCTGATGATTAATGATTCTTGAGCATGTATTGACCATTGATATATCTTTCTTGGAAAAATGTTTATTCGGATCTTTTATCCATTTTTACATTAAGCTATCTCTTTGCTGTTGACTTCTTAGAGTATTTTAAAGACTTATTTATTTTAGAGAGAGAGAGGACAGGGGGAGCTGTAGAGGGAGAGAGGAGAGAGAGAGACTCTCAAGCAGACTTCCTACTGAGTGTAGAGGCCCACACAGGACTCAGTCTTATGATTTTGAGATCATGACCTGAGCCAAAATCAGGAGTCCAATGCTTAATTAATTGAACCATCCAGGTGCCCCTAGTTCTAAGAGTTTTTTGTTTTGTTTTGTTTTGTTTTTTTAATTCAAGCCCCTTTTTAGGTATATGATTTACAAATATTTTCTTCTATTTTTGACTTGTCTTCTACTTTCTTAATGAGATTAGGACATCATCTACTCTCTTAATATGTACTTTCAAACACATGCTATTTTTTAAACTTTAATGAAGTACAATTTATATATATATATATATATCTACTTCTGTAAGTTTGTGCTTTTGACATCATATTTAAGAATCCTTTGTCAAATCCAAGATTATAAACATTTAGCCTTATGTTTTCTGCAAAGATTTTCACAGTGTTGTTTCTTTTTTTTTTTCATAGTTAGCCTGACAAGAGACATATTGATTTTATTGACATTTTCAAAGAGCCATCATGTGGTTTTATTGATTTTTCTCTTTCTTGTTTTCAATTTCACTGATTTCTGCTTTAATTCTTATTGCTTATTTTCTTCTGCTTACTTTGGGCTTAATTTTCTCTCTTTTCTAGTTACCTACAGTTTTGCAATTTATTCATCATTTTATTTTTTTTAAAGAGTTTTATTTATTTATTTGACAGACAGAGATCACAAGTAGGCAGAGAGGCAGGCAAAGAGAGAGAGAAAGGGAAGAAGACTCCCTGCTGAGCAGAGAGCCCGATGCGGGGGCTCAATCCCAGGACCCTGGGATCATGACCTGAGCTGAGGCAAGAGGCTTTAACCCACGGAGCCACTCAGGTGCCCCTATTCATCATTTTGTTTATTTTTTTAAAAGATTTTATTTATTTTTTTTGACATAGAGAAATCACAAGTAGGCAGAGAAGCAGGAAGAGAGAGGGGGAAGCAGGCTCCCTGCTGAGCAGAGAGCCTGATGTGGGACTTGATCCCAGGACCCTGAGATCATGATCTGAACTGAAGGCAGAGGCTTAACCCACTGAGCCACCAGGCGCCCCCCTATTCATCATTTTAATAAACATTTTCTCACTTTTGCAAAAGCATTTGTTTGTATCGTATTAAAAATACATAAAAAAGAAAGACCAAAACAATCTGTTTATTGATTATTTATATTTGGCTTTCAACATACCAAGTCTTTAGAAGAAATTGGTATCACCTAAGTATAGGACTGTGTTTCCATGTATATTGATGAAGAAATGGAGGATCAGGGATAACCTATTTTGTTTAAGACTGTCAAGGACATAGACCCAAGATAATGCTCTTTCTACTAAATTATGTTGCCTCTTCCTAGTAACAAGGGAAATGTCTCCTTAGATAAACCTTTGGAGAGAATAAGTGACATGGTTAGAGAAAGAGAACATATAACATATATGTCCTTGGCTTAAAGAAAAGAATCAAAGAAATGTTAAAGTACATATTTTTTATTATCCTAAGTTTTCTTTTTAATTTTTTTCCCTAGAACTACTTATTTTTCAAGGTCAGTTCCCTCAATCATATTTTTTAAAGAATGTTCTTTTTCTTTTTATTTCTTTTATTTATTTATTTTTTTCTTTAGCGAGGGAGGTAGGGATGCACAGAGGGAAAGGATGGGAGAGAGAATTTTACACAGGCTCCACACCGAGCATGGAGCTGAGTGTGGGGCTCCATCTCACAACCCTGAAATAATGACCTAAGCCAAAATCAAGAGTTGGATGGTTAACTGATTAAGCCACCCAGGCACCCCTAAACAAATTCTTTAATAAGTACTTAAATTTTCTAGGGATCCCCTATGTCTTAGTCACTAGAGACATAGGAAAGCTCCAAAAGGTACAATATTGGTCTTAATATCCAATCTTGAGCAAACAATAAACTCTACTTTTTAATATTTAAGTTATTTTTTTAAGCCCCAGAATCCTCAAAAGGGAAAATTTAGCAAAATAATGAGGCATTGATCAGCTTGCTAAAGGTTAAATAGAAGATGCTTAGGTCTCAGTGGTCCATTTAGAAATTTCTGTTTGATTGGAACCTGGAACTTTTATTCATTTATTTTTATTTAATTTTGTTTCTTTTTTTTATTCATTTATTTTATATCCTTCTTTTATTCATTTATTTTTATTTAATTTTGTTTCCTTTTTTTCACATTTTTATTTAAATTCCAGTTTGTTAACATACAGTGTAATATTAGTTTCGGGTACACAATACAGTGATCCAACACTTCCATACAACACCACACACTTCACAACTTGCTCATCAATATATGGCCCTTTTAAACCAACATCAATGGAGACTTTAATATATAGAAAAGAATCAGAATGAATTAATAATATTCTGCTTCTGTTACTGAGGAGTTTTCTAACCTTACTAATAAAAACTCTGTATTATAACATCAAGGTGTAACTATTTGGTAGAAAAACACACACTATTTTTTGTTTTTAAGCTCTTGGCTTAAAAAGTCATACAAAAGCCTTAGAATTTCTTGATAGCATGCCTATTATCTGTTAAGATAAACTCAAAGTATCCTATTAAAAAGATAGTTTTCCAATTTTAAAAATGCTGTTACTGAGAAAGCTTAACTCTTTATTGTAAATAAATATATAGATGATAGATGATAGATAGATAGATAGATGATAGATAGATAGATAGATAAGTGGGAAAAAAATAAAACCTTCTCTTTTAAAAATGGTATTTTGCCCTAGCTGACTTTTTTCTCACCCCATGGGGAGAAGAGCACCTTGCTGATATCCTGTGCTGCTACTGTCCATCACGTTTGGGATGTTGACATTTTCTTCAGTGAATTTGAAATCTTCTTTCTATGAGTAGAATTTTTTTTTTCAAACATTTTAGAAGTCACTTATGCTTCATTTCTCTACTCTCAGTTTCCAGTCTTAAGGAAAGATGCAGCTTACCTTTTTCTGTTTTCTTCTGCATAGTGCTGTAAGATCTTCTCACTGCCTGAATGGCTATAACACCTTCAGTCTTTGCCAGTCATGCTCCTCAGTTTTCCTGTCTGAGTAGAAACTGCTAAGGGTCTAATTAACCCATTCTAGTCACCGCCAGGAAGTTGTAACTACTATAGGAAGTGTATCTCTTTATCACTGATTCTGGAAAAATATTACTGAAACTATAGTAAAAGGAACATTTACATTCATTTACTACTGGATATTTGTATCTCAGGCAGGAGTAGCAGCCTTTTTTTTTTTTTTTTTTTTTTTAGGAATTCCAGCCTTTTTTATGGTAAGAAGATTTGAAGCCACTAGAAATGTTCTTGTTAATCCAGAATAAGAGTTCAACTTAGTCATGAAAAATATCAGTAAGTACCTTGTTATTTATTTTAAATGCATAAAATCGAAGAATGTTGAAACAGGAATTGACTGGAGAGTAAAGGTCTAATGTTCTTCTGTCTTCATGGATAAGGAAACTAAGGCAACTTTCATCTTATTCATCCTGTTAATAAGAATAAGCTGTTTCCTGCCACAGTGTATTACTTCTCTTTGTAAAGTGGACTTTAAGGATTTTACCACTTATCTTTAAGAAAGAAATGAAATATTTGAATATGTTTAATGATGAGAATTAAAATGAGCATCATTGAGAACTCTAAAAATTATTGAAAAGTTCGCATGTGATTATTTCATGGTAGAAAAATCACAGGGTGGACATGGAGGGGAGAAAAAGAATTGCATAGATTTTGTATAAGAAGAAACATGTTAGATAATATTTAGCTTGTTCACTTTGATTAGGACTCAAAATTAAGATTCTAAATAATTTATAACTTTAACAGGTATTTATTTATCAAGCTTTATATGTCAAGCACTATCTGGCCTTCAGAATAAAAAGCTTAGGTGCTCCCAGGGAGCTTAGACTCTAAAGGGCAACACATACACATACACACACGCAAGCACACATGGGTGCAAGTGCATTCTTTAAAAGTAAATAAGCAAGGATCTTAAGCTATTATATAGTTCTTTGCCATTTGCATAGGATTGAAGCATTTTGTATTGATAGTTTGCTTTACCAAAGTATCTAGTGTCCAGATAGAAAGACTCCAAAGGCTTTTACATAATCAGACGAGGCTAAAATGATTAAAAAGTCACTCTAGTTGATTTACTTTTCATTTCACAGTGTATTTTTAAAATAAAGAAAACTACATTTTTATTGAAAAAATTAGGGGGCACCTGGGTGGCTCAGTGGGTTAAGCCGCTGCCTTCGGCTCAGGTCATGATCTCAGGGTCCTGGGATCGAGTCCCGCATCGGGCTCTCTGCTCAGCAGGGAGCCTGCTTCCTCCTCTCTCTCTCTGCCTGCCTCTCTGCCTACTTGTAATCTCTCTCTGTCAAATAAATAAATAAAATCTTAAAAAAAAAAAAAAAAAAAAAAAAAAAAAAAAAAAAAAAAAGAAAAAATTAGTTTGATAGCATTCAGTATTTTATAGTTCACAATTATATTTTCTTGGGCTTGAATGAAAATGTACATTGTCAGTAAACATGATCTGCAAGAAATCTAAACTATGCTATAGTATACTAAGTGGTAATAATAGTAATAGTAATGGTATATTAAAATAAGAATAGGTGAGTGCACTGACAATAATAAAAATATGTGAGTGTAAAATAAATACGTGAATAAGATCATGTCAGAGGCTGACAGATTTTTTAACAAAATAAAATGAAAGGATGCAATAGAGAGATACTGAGGTAGGTAAGTTGTGATGGGCTGGGCTGGTAGCTATGAGGGCTGAAATTTTAGATTTGATGAACCATGTTATCTATGAATTGGAAGTATGTTTTGAGACTAGAATGATGGAACTGATTCAACAAAGCACAAACCCAGTTATCAGCATTCCAGGTGAAATACAAATTTCAAAGACTATAAGATGAAAAAAGAAAAAAAAGCAGATCTTCTTTTAGAAAAAAATGTTAGTCTGGCTCTCTCATTGAGAGTGATAGCAGAACAGAGAGAAGAAGGTGGCTTGAGATGGGATTGGAGGGTTTGTCATAGACCATACAATATGTACAAGCTAAATGGGGACGTTTGAGTATGAGCCCAACTGAAATGGAAAACCATAGAAGATGTGCGATCAGGGCAATATTATTATCTGATATATACTTTGGAAAGATCAATCTGGCAGTATATGGATGTGTTTTTACTTTTCTTTCGTATGGTTGATATAAACTGTCAAATGCATTCCTATGAATGCAATGTTTACCTTTTTCTCAATCTTTCTCATTCTGTGTGTGTGTGTGTGTGTGTGTGTGTGTGTGTGTTTGGGTATCTATGTGTGTGTGTTGTTTTCCTGAGTAATCTTTGCAAACCCCAGTGGAATACTTAATAGGCACTGGATAAGCAAGAGAATAATGGAATATTTAAAAATTTGGTTCAGTTTGATTTCCCACAAAGATTCCAGAGACATTCAGGGACGGAAAATGGTATTTTCAATAAATGGGCAGGAGAAATGTGACTTTTCTTTGGAAAAACATGAACATTAAGCTTTTTCACATACTTACTGTCAGGGGCAGCTACGTACATAATACGCAACATGGCGCTTGCGCCTGCCGCCGGCAGAGGACCTGCGCACCACCTGAAAGATGATTGGCTATGCCCAGAACAGGAAGCCATGGACACTGCTGCTTTCTATCATGCTAAGCGTTGATCATGCTTCCTTTCACGTGTATAGCCTGCTGATTGGAGGAGAGGGGATATAAATAGGGGTAAACATCCGGGTAAGGAGAGAACAAAAAGATTCGCAAGCTTGTCACTCTGTGTCTCCTGGTCGTTCTTGCTGGTGAGAGCGACACTTACCTCAAAATTATTTAAAAAAGGATCAGAAATCGAAATGTGAGATGCAAAACAATAAAGCTTTGGAATTAAACTATGGGAAAATATCTGTATGATCTTTGATGGAGACAAAGATTTTTTAAACATGATTCAAAAAGCACAAGCATAAAATAAACTTCATTGAGCCTCAAACATTTGGAACAACACTATGTACAGATAAATAAATGGAAAGACAGATGATAGATGTGACGAAGGACTCAAATATGGAATATATTAAGATTTCTTAAAAATCAGAGAAAGATAAAAGACCTGATTTTCTAATGAGCAAAAACTTAATACATCATAAAAGAGGGTATTCAAATAGCCAATAAACAATATAAAATGTGTGCGCGTCATTACTCCCAGTGAAATGCAAATGAATATCACAGTGAGGCTCTTCCACCCAACAGCTTAAAAAATGAGAAGACCCATGCTACCAAGTATTGGTGAATTTGTGAAGCAACTGGACTCATATGTATCGCTATATGAGTGTTAAATGTATCAATATTTTGGAACACAGCTTGGCATTATTTACGGAACTTAATTGAATGCTTACTCTATGACTAACAATTTCACTCTTAGGTTTATTAACAAGTGAAAACAGTGCTTATATTCAGCAAAGACATGAATATAAGAATAATTATTACAGCTTTACACTTACGAGACAAAATGGAATAGATTGAATTTCCATCAATAAAACAGTGGATAAATAAAATATGGTATTATAAAATGAAGCTATGCTTAGAAATAAAATAAAATTGATCAACTGATAGATACTAAAGTATTGATGAATCTCAGAGACATTATTTGGAGAAAAGAAGCCAGAAAATAATCAGTATGATTTTATATATTTGAAGTTTAATAGCTGACAATTCTAATGGATTTAATTATAGGTCAGAATAGTGATTAATTCGAGGGTAATACTGATTGGTAGAGAGTAAAGGAAAACTTCAAAAGGGTTGTGTTGTACTATATGAAGACTTAGTCAGGGGTTACATTAGCGCATGTACATGTAAACATTCACTGAGAATGTGCACTTATGATTAGTGTACTTTTCTGTATGTATCTGATAGGTCAATAAAAAATAAACAAATTCACTTGAATTTTCACTTTCCCAAATTGCAAATTGATAGATACTTTGAGTAAGCCTAACTGGATTTCTGTTTTGTTTTGTTTGTTTTTAAGGTTTTATTTACTTATTTGAAAGAGAGAGAGAGAGCGGGAGAGAGAGAAGGAGTGGGGAGGGGCAGTGGGAGAGGGAGAAACTGACATCCGCCTGAGCAGGGAGCAGGGGCTCCATCCCAGGATTCCAGGATCCCTAACTGGATTTCATAGCTATGTAACAGGATGAGCTAATGGCTGAAAACAAAATAGAAAAATGCCACTTCTGTTTGAAAGCTGGTATATTCCAATTTATTGTCATTTAAAAGAACAAAACAAAACAACAAAAAGCAAACAACCATGGCGGGTGGGGGGAACAAAACTGAAGAGGGACAGGTATGACATCAGTTTTTGCCTTCAGCAGTTGAGTGTGAATTTCAAGATCCAAGTTTGTTAACCACTGGCTTATTAAGCAACGTATGGTTGGAAGAACAGCCAAGATCATAAAGAGAAGGACAGAAAAGCTTTATTATCAAAGGAATCAGGGAAAGATAAACAAAGAACAGTACAGAAATATTCAAGATTACTCAACATCACTAGTTAATACAGGCAGAATATACTAAATTCTTGATCTGACACTTCAAGAAATTTCCCTTTATTTTCTAGGTACCAAATTAGTAATCTCCCAATCTTTAAAAACAGATGCTACCGTTAAGACTGTATTTCACACTGTTTTTTTTCCCCCTGTATCTATGCTCGTTCACACTTATTTCCTTCAGAAATCTTGGATATATACCATATGGTCCTGGTGATTTATTGGACTTGAATCACTCTACTTGCTCTATAACTTTCTCATTTTAGACGTCAGTCTTTGTCAAGGGCACCATCTGATGCTCTATGAAAACTGCCTTAGGAATGGAGATTTCCCCAAAGTTGTCTCAAGTATTCTAATATGAAAACCATTTTCTTTCTCCTTTCTATTAACTTTTGAAATTCTCCTGAAGGACTTAGAACTCTCATTATGGCTTATTTTTTTCTTAATGTGCATACCTTTTCAACTGTTCTTGGACTTTTTGTGGTTCTTATTGCAATTACCAGGTTTGGATAACCTTCTACTAAATGTTTACCGTTGTTTGATTTAAATAAAATATGTACAATGCTGCACTTAATCCTTAGGAATTTGAAATATAATACAAGTAATAAATCAATTAAGTAATAGTGATTAGAAAAACAGTTCACATCCTCTAAGTTGAATTGGTTTTTATCTAAGAAAATTTTCTAAAGTCCTAAATATTTTTTTTGGGGGGGTCCTTTATTTTTATTTTTTTATTTTTTATAAGCATATATTTTTATCCCCAGGGGTACAGGTCTGTGAATCACCAGGTTTACACACTTCACAGCACTCACCAAAGCACATACCCTCCCCAATGTCCATAATCCCACCCCCTTCTCCCAAACCCCCTCCCCCCAGCAACCCTCAGCTTGTTTTGTGAGATTAAGAGATGGGATTGGGAGGGAGACAAACCATAAAGTCCTAAATATTTTTAAGTTATGTCTTCAAAGCTAGGGCAAATCACTAGTTGCAATTATAAGACAACTGAATAAAAATAGAACCCATGTTATCTAAGTGAAGTTATCTACATATTTCATTTCAATAATTATTTTAACACACTGAGTCTGAAATTTGCATATAACTATTTAAAAAGAAGTTTCTTTATTTTTATAAAGAAGAAAACAGATCTCCTCTTTATTCATCATCTATGTGTACAAACCAGTGTATTTCCATTTATACCATTCGCAATTATCAAGCATCAGCAAAGATTAGATATATTACCTCTTCACAAGTGACTTGCATGTGTTTCTGTATTATTTGAAGTTTAAAAAATCATACACAGGGGTGCCTGGGTGGCTAAGGGGGTTAAAGCCTCTGCTTTCAGCTCGGGTCATGATCTCAGGATCCTGGAATGGAGCCCCACCTCAGGATCTCTGCTCAGCAGGGAGCCTGCTTCCCCTACTCTCTCTCTGCCTGCCTCTCTGCCTACTTGTGATCTGTCTGTCAAATAAATAAATAAAATCTAAAAAAAAAAAAATCATACACGTATTTATTTTGTGTTTAGTTTACCCATCAAGAGTGTGGGGTGTGGTGTGAGTATTGAGTATTTTAATCGTGATTTAACTCTCATTCCATCATGATGGCCTATTAAATTACTTCCTGCCCACTTTCTTCTCTTTCTATTGATTTTTAAACAAATATAGCCATATATATCTTAGTTTAGGTCTATCAATAATGTTTACAAAAACAGTGTATCAGAATATTAAAATATGTTACAAAACTAACTTTAGGAACATACGGATGAAATCCAAGAGTGACTTCTACTCTCCTTGAATCCAAAGAAAATAAGCTTTAAAGTGACCCTAAATTCCTAAATGATTCAGCTTCTTTTTCCCCTTTGTTTATAGCCAGCTTTTGAAAAGAAGCATTACTGGTTTTTGTGTTAAAGATGCTTCCACATTATCACAATATTTTTTTAATTTTAAAGGGACATTCCTTTGGAATGTGTGTGGAAGCTACACAAAGACAATGGGTGTTTGTCTTTCCCTGAAAAGTCTGATCACCTTAATCTCTATGAAGTGAGCTTAGTGAAGAGATCCACTTTTTGCAGGCCACCACTAATCAATCTTAGAAAGACAAAGAGTGTATGATTCCACACTATGATTCCATAGTGTAAGATATCTAATATCATCAGACTTACAGAATTAGAAAGTAGAATGGTGGTTCTTTATGGTTCCCTATAAAGAGATTTATTTTTCTTCAATATGAAGAGGCATAGGATGGCCCTGAAAGTTTTAAGGGAGGAAGCTGGCATCCTTAGATTTGCCTTTGTGGATCATTACTTCAGCTACTGTGAGGCTGAAGTATTAGAAGAGGAACAAAGTGGATACAGAGAAGAATTTTTTTTTAAAGATTTTATTTATTTATTTTACAGAGAGAGATCACAAGTAGGCAGAGAGGCAGGCAGAGAGAGGAGGAAGCAGGCTCCCTGCTGAGCAGAGAGCCCGACGTGGGGCTCGATCCCAGGACCTAGAGATCATGACCTGAGCCGAAGGCAGCGGCTTAACCCACTGAGCCACCCAGGCGCCCCCAGAGAAGAATTTTTATAAATGCTGATGAGTTTCTAAAATGGTGATGCATATAGTCATAGGATGGAAATATAAGGAAATGAATATTGGGAGATTATAATCATTAGTACTTTGTGACAGATTGGGCATGGTAGTTGAGAGAGAGTGAGGTGACTATCATGACTTTCCAGTCTCTAGCTACTATTACCGTATGATGGGAGAGCCATTTCCTAAGATAAATAAAACATGAGGAGGGACATTTTGGGGTATGTAGTAGGAGAGAGATCAGGGGATCAACCTTGGATGATCTGAGTCTTTTCTTGGCATTTAAAGAGATATGATAGTTCACAGGACATGTTACATCTGTGCCCCCAGCAAATGAAGTGCTTACTTCCCTGTGAAATTATATCCTGTCATATTAAGATTCTGTTGATACCTTTTTTTTTTTATTACATATTATATTTGCTCTTAACTTACGTGTCCCTATATTGCTTTTGTCATTTTATTTCTTCTCAACTAGAATGAATTTGAAAAATATGAACTTACTTCCTAAGGGCCAACTTCTTTCTTTCCTTGCTCATCCTTTCAAATGTTTCAAGCAGTTTCTATGGTCCAAGAATGATGCTAGGAGCTTGGAGTATAGTACATGCACTAGATGGAGTTCTGGCAACAATCGGGCTTCCAGGAACTAGAACCATAACTAGAAACCTGGTATTTTGATGATTTGTACTCTCCCGAACTCCATGCCAACTCCTAAACTGATATACATCTGCCTTTTAACAGGAAAATAAGTGATCTCAGCAATAATGAGTAACCAGTGGAGGCAGACAGAAGAGGCAAGAAATTGAGGAAATGAGATCTGAGATGACTTAAAAGCTTCTACAATTGATCGAGGTGACATAGAAAATCTGTTTTTCCCCCTTTTTGGAGCCATAGATCCTTCGAACTCTGAATTGTCTGATACAATCGAAGCCAAATAAGTTAGGGTCAGGGTTCAATGCTGAAACTAAATTTGAAACAGTTTTAATCTACATCAATTTTTAATAAAAACCCACTTGACTTATATATTTTATATACTCCAGGTGTAAGTATTTACCTGTTGTTCTTTAGAAGAGAATGACCTAGGAAAAAGTAAAAGAAAGTGGATTATTTCCCCATTATATTTTTTAAAAAAAGTTTAAAAAAGAGTTAAGAATAACACATAACTTAGCTTAAAGTACATGTTAATTCTGTTCTGTTATTAGTTAGTTTTTGTATTCTAAATTGTATCATAAATTATAGTCTACATTAAAATATCTTTGTCTTATTTGATTTTGTTGATGTGTTTTTGCCTCACATGCCAACATACTTCCTGAATTAGAAGAGTTTCTGTAGGAGACATCTTATCTTCCATTAAAAAAAAAAAAAAAAAAGTCTTGAAATGGCTTAGAATCACAATGAAACCACGTAGCAATACGTGAAACATCTTGTTCATCCAATGGAATGAAACATATGTCACAACATGGGACATTTGTACATTCATCTTCACCTCATCCCTATCGCCATAGTTTAGACTAATCAACTTTTACTTTGTGATCTTAAAAATCTCCATCTATCAAGTTTCTTCAGTTTCTAATAATCATAACTGTTGAATCTCTGAGTTTTTATTATATTACTTAAATAAACTAGAATAAAAAGGGTATTCCTCTAATATGTTGTAGCAAAATAATGATAATAATAAATAATCCCTAATAGAAGTATTGCCACTTTGAAAGGCCTTAGCAAAATTTTTCTCTATCTTTAGACAATGGAGTAGGCAGAGGCTGAATCTAATACGGGAAGAGAGCTTCACATGGATGCAAACTGGTTTATTCATCAAACTGAAGTTTTGGATAAGAGCAATAAATAAATCTATTCACCCCTCATCTTTAAAGGGTACCTGCAGTGCACTGGGAAATGACTTCAATAATTGTATCCAGACTTTCTTGCTTCAACTAGCACATTGAATATTAGTCCCTATGGAACTTCTGCAATTACTAACTGTCATGCGAAAATTTCCATCGTTTTTCATGGGGAGAATAGAAAAAAATATATATAGCTGACTCGTTTAAACTGACAATTGACAGGCAGGTGCAAGTGAAGAGAGGAGGATTTGGGCTCTGATTATGGAATCATTTAGGGGGGCATTAGAATCGGGGGATGCATAGATTTTATAAATATTACCCCATCACTTCTTTTTTATAGCCACATTTATCATTTAGGAATAGGAATAATCACAAAATGCAATGCATTTATCAGTGTGTTTACTATAGTATTTAAGGATCATCGCTAAAAATAAAACTCTTAAACTATCTCTTTTTCTTTTCTTCCAGAAAAGAAAAGCTCCATAAAGGGTTTTTTTGGGGGGTGAGGGGAGTTGGGAGTGGGTAGTGCAATTGCATTAGAAGGCCAAAATTACATTATTTAATTTGGGAATTTAGAACTTTGATAAATTAAACCAAATCTCATCTCTTGTTAAATAAGTTAAAGAAACACCATTTTCTCGTGACAGTTTCACTTTCAGGTGACATATAGGTATGATTTGAACCTAAGTTCTCCTGGACACTTTGTCAGGCATTCCCAGAAAGCCATTCCACTCCCACAATTGCTAAATGCATGAAATAATTTTGATGTCTACTTTTTTCTGTCAACTTTCCCACCCGTCATAAAGAATGTGCTTAATAAACTTAAGTTATATTGTAAAAATATTTCCTGGTATGAAATGGTATGACAACCATTATGAGAAAAAATGTTGAATGAGAGGTCGCATGTTTATAGCATATATATAATAACTGTAACCAGTACTAGTTGACCATGTTTAAGAACAAATAATGAATACTGTTTTTCTGAAAATAAATAAATTAATTTAAATTAAAAAAATTGAAAAACAAACAAACAAAATCTTTCTGCATAAAGATAAAAAGAACATATACATGCATAACAGAGGATCAGAATTAGATGCTTTTTCTATCAAATTATTCACTTCCTTATCCTATGAACTTTGATAAATAACTTGATCCCACTAGGTTTCAGCAGCCTACCTGCAAAATGTGAGACAGCATAATGTAATGGCCAAAAGGATACAGGTTGAAACCAGATCGTTTTTTTGTCCAAAACAGATACTCCTTGTATCTGTTGAATAACCATGGTAGGAAATCACTTAATCTTCTTCTGCTTTGACTCCATATATGCAAAATGGGAACAGTAAGAGGAACTTCATTAAAGACAGAAACTTTGTTCTTTTAGAATCAGATATGGCGAAGATACAGTTAGTGAGATACCTCCTGATCTGCCTCCTCTTATTTAAGTTTACAAAATCAGAAATATTTCTAATGATGTTTTAAAATCTTGGGAATCTAAATATAAAAAACTAGTTTACCACAACCAAATTTTTCATGATTAAGCAATCTTAGAAATTGGAAACAAATATTGTATTCAAATATCTCAGGAATTACAACTAACTTTAAAGTATTGTCAGTTATGGAGCCATTCCAAATTAAAATTAAAAACAAATTTTAACTGTTCATGTTTCCATAATTACAAATATAATTGAATTATTCAATTTACTACTCTTTATCATGAATTAATAACCATTTTTCAATGCATTACATATTTTACCAAAGGTTTTACATAAAAATATGGAAATAATCAGGGAGATTTGTTTTCTCAAAGTTATAATTTTTGTGTTTTATTACCTCTCTCTATCTCTCTTTGTCTCTTTCTGTCTCTGTCTCTTTCTGTTCCTTCCTTTTGGTTTGGGGTGTGCGTGTGTGTGTTTTCTTTTGTTTTTTGTTTGTTTGTTTGTTTTGTTTTGTTTTTAGCACTAGATTTCAAACTAATTCTTGGTAATTTATAAAATAGTTAGCCAAATAAGTTTTCTTGGTATGTACAACAGATAAATACTGTAATATGATTTCTACTAAGATATTTGGGAAGTTTTTCCATTGGATTAGAAACAACAATACAGAGAAGAAAATACAAGAATTTATTTCTTCATAGAATTATCACTTAGTGACCATAATTGAAAGCACTCACCTCACAATAAAAAGTCCATTACCTGTTTCTATCCCTGGAATTTCCTTAGTATTGTATGTTGAGAGGCAGGTGAACTTACTGAAAAACACAATTAGCTTCTCTCTGCTGGCATCTGGACTGGTACCAATTGTAGACAATAAAAATGCCACAGAAAACCAAATTCTATCTCTATTGTCACTTAATCTCTAACATAGTTAAAATTTTAACTATCATTAACAAAACTTATTTTAACCTTTAAAAAGCCTGATTATGCCTCCACTTACAAAACTTGTTTTATATAAGTTTTGAAGTAATAGGTCTGTATAATTTTTGAAATATTATAATATATGTAATTGTATATTATTATTTTAGTCATGTAAAACATTGGTTTTAATTTAGAGACACATTTTTAAACTAAATAAAGCAACTAAAAAACATAACAACAATGACATAAATAATGTTATTTTTAAATTCAACAGAATATTCCTCAGAACCACACTGAAGTATAAGGAACAAGAGACTACATGTTCTCTCAGGCAATTTTCAAGTAAAGTGAAAATTTATATTTCTTGAAGGGTTTATTCCTGGATTTTATTTTTTTCCTCATGTTTTCTCACATAATGACTATGATTTTAAATACTCCTTTTTTTCCAGGAGTATATATTATGAGCAGAAAGGAAAATGCAGATTAAATCAAAAGGTACACAAAAGCCAATTACTTTATTCTTTAAGCTTTCTCCACAAATTTTGCTTCATTTGTATTTTTCCTTTTTTAATATTTCAGTTTAAATGATAATGTTTCAGTTGTAATGGTAATGATTACATGAATTTTTTAATATCAGTGAAAGAAACATATATTTGGGAATTTTATGGCTAAATATTGAATTGAAATAACATAAAATAAGAGTAAGTATTTTTAAAAGTTGAAATACATAAATGAAAATCTCAATTTACTTTTTCTTATATATAATATTAAATATTTATCTTTAATTCAGCTTGTCTTTATTCTAACTGATAAGAGTTATGGTTAATTATATTAAATCTGTGTATAATAAATATGGTTCCCAAATAACCATTATATGAAAATGAGAAAGCAAGCCACAACTATTTTTTAAATATCACCAAAGGTCAGTACAGTTTCTATCATATTTGACAATGAATGTATGTTGACTATAGAATTATAATCATTTTCAAATTAAGTGAAAATTCATATCTTGTTAAGGCAGTATTTATCGTAAAAGTGTTCTTAATTGCTAGAGTTAATCTTACAATTAAAAATTAAAAGGGAAACAACAAAAGAGTGACTAGGGGATCAAACTGTGTTTATTTTATTATTTTTTTAAAGATTTTTTGATAGAGAGAGAGAGAGAGAATGAACACGAGTGGAGGCAGGGGGTCAAGGCAGAGGGAAAATCAGACTCCCCACTGAACAGAGAGCCCAGCACAAGCTTGATCCCAGGACCGGAGATCATGACCTGAGACAAAGGCAGATGCTGACTGAGTCACCCAGGTGCTCTTCAGACTTTGTTTAAATTCATAGATTGGTTCTTAATGATTTTATAGATATAATTCTCCAAATTCAGCTTTCATAATAGTAGCAACTTGGTGGGATTTTTGTAAACATTACTGGGAAAATTTATGTAAAATATTTATAATATATAACATATAAGGTATTCAACAGGTATGAGCTACTATTGTATATAATTCTTGCACTATAAGTTTTTCTATCCATGAAAATAGTTTCTCTCCTTACTTTCAAGACCTTATTCGGTAGCTAAGCAGTTTTATTGTTTATTTTCTTTAGGAACAACATATTTCTTTTTATCTTTATTTCTTGTTAGTTAATCTTAGGTTTTTCCATTGCAAGTGTAGGCTTTTATTATGTATTCAAGTTGATTAATGTTAATATAAAGAAAATACATGGATTTTCACATAATTATTCTATAATCATCTTTTCTAAATTAACTATGTAAGTCTAGTTTTTTGTAGTTGGTTGAGTTTCCACTATCTTTCATCTAAGCTTATTTTAGTTTTGTGTCTCTTATTTCGATGTTAAGGCTTTTGAGAATAATATTAGATGAAATATATATAATGAAGCATCTTTATTCTCAATATAATGATAATGAAATTATGATTTCATAGTAATTTTGATATTTGCTGTTGAGCTGAGATAAATTTATTTACATGCTGTACAAATATTTCCATTCCTAAATGAATAGCCACTTTAAAAAAATCAGGAATATATACATTGAACAGGAATACATAAAGTTTTAACACTTTTACGGTAGAAAATAATTGTTGTTATCCCTTATTCCATCTGTATATGCTTCACAACAGAGTGCAAAAAAACCCATAGTCAATAGTATTGACTAACTATGATCAGTATTAATTAGTGCAAACCCATAGTCAATAGTATTGACTAACTATGATCAGTATTAATTAGTGCATATTTGATTTAGATGTATAAATTGTATTAACAGTTAAACCAATAGTTAGAAATCATTGACTAAACTGTGATCAATAAATCACAGTTTATTGATTATAAACTGTGCCATTCTGAAATAAAACCTGTAACAATGACGTTTTTATATTTTAAGTAATAAGACCTCATCTTAGTCAGTGTGGGATGCTGAAACAAAATATTGTAGATTTGAGGGTTTAAGCAACAAAGATTTATTCCTTACAATTCTAGAGGTTGGGAAGTACAAAATCAAGGTGCTGCTTGAGTTTGGGTCTGAGGCGAGCCCTCTTCCTTGTTCGTAGATGGCCACCTTTCCTCTCTATCCTCACATTATATACAGGTCTGGTTTTTCTTTTTCATTTATGGGCACTAATCTCATTATGGAAGTTTCACCTGCATGACTTCTTCTAAACCTAGTTACTCCCCAAAAGGACATATAAAAATCAGGGTTTCAACATAGGAATTTGAGGGGTAAGGGTGAGACACAAACATTCAGTCCATAGCAGAGCTGCAAACAGGTTTCTTTATGAAAGAAGAATATTCCTAATTTTTTATCTAAATTTATAGCCATGATTTCCAGATTGTTGAAGCTATTGTGTTGTTAAAAAAAAAAAAAAAAAAAAAAAAAAAAAGAAAAGAAAAAGGCAGGGGGAGAAAGAAAAAAAATGTATATGATTGGCTTTATTCAGGTGACATTTGGTAATACCTGTAGTCAATTTTGATTGCTACCACTGGATTGGGAAGTGTGTTACTAACTGCACAAATGAATCATCAAAGCCAAGGACACTGATAAACATTTACAGTGCACAACATAACCCCCTACAACAAAGAATTTTTCAATCCAAAATGTATATAGTGCCATTTGGGGAGATATCAATATAAAGAAAATAAACTATAATTTGGAATGTCATTTTTGTCAATCTTATTTGAAGACTGCATAGAAATTTGAGATTAGTTCTGACAAAGTGACACATTTTTTTTCTTTCATTTTATGTTCTTGTAAGTATAAAGAAAAACAAACCAACGGTGATTTCTGTAAATTTGTATTTACTTATTTTAACTAATTTTATTTAAATTAAATTAGTTAACATATGGTATATCGTGAGTTTCAGATGTAGAACTCAGTAATTCATCAGTTGCATATAATACCCAGTGCTCATACCCTCCTCAATGCCCATCACTCAATTACCCCACCCCCAACCCATCTCCCCTCCAGCAACCCTCAGTTTGTTTCCTATAGTTAAGAGTCTCTTGTATTTTTTTCTCCTTCTCTGATTTGTCTTATTTTTCCTTTTCTTCCTCTATGATCCTCTGTATTGTTTTTTAAATTCCACATATGAGTGTAATTGAATAATTGTCTTTCTTTGACTTATTTTGCTCAGCATAATACCCTCCAGTTCCATCCATGTCAATGTAAACAGATTTCATCCTTTTTATGGTTGAGTAATATACTAATATTTTACTGCATATATTTAGACCATAAATTCTTTACCCACTCATCTGTCAATGGATATCTGGGCCCTTTCTATAGTTTGGCTATTGGGGACATTGCTGCTATAAACATGGGGATCCAGGTGCCCCTTCTGATCACAACTTTTGCGTTCTTTGGGTAAATACCTAGTCACTACTCAATTGTTGGTCATAGGGTAGCTCTATTTTTAACTTATTGAGGACCCTCCATACTGTTTTCCAGATGAATTTTTAAATCTTGTGACTAGTTAAATTAAACTTTCCCACCAACTGCAACCCTTTGTATTTATAGGGTATGGTGGGCCTCATTCATATGTAGATTACCAGCCAAGCGTTCTCTGTGACTTACCTCTGAAGAAGGTGTCACACACATGAGGCATGGACAGTTACTGATTTTACCTTCATGTATTTTATCCTGTTACCATTTTCCAGGAAACTTTTTATAGAGTTTCATGTAACACTTTATATCTGGGTTTTGTTCAAGTAGAATTTCATGGTTGGAAAGCATTGCAGAGTAAATACTGAGTCTAATTTAAAAGGAAACTGGAGAAGCACATGGGTATTGGGAGAAGACTTTGAGTACAGTAGGTAGGATCACCTATTAAATTATATTTCAAAAACATACTGTTAAGTGCTCAAAAGATGGAAACCTAGATTCTACATTGTGCCTTATCAGGGATGATAACTATGTCTATTTAGATAATTGCACACTAGTTGGGAATACATAGGAAAATGTAAGCTTGTAAGTGAGTTATGTTTAAAATGGTGCTAATAAGGTCAATCATGTGGATGCTTATAAATTTCCCTTATCAGGTTTTTGGCTGTCAAAATTTAAATTCAAGAATTCCTTATAATTGAGGGCATTCCCATGATAAGGAATTACTATTCTTTGACAAGTAAATTATGTTAAATTCAAAAATTGAGAAGTATAACTATGAAGGTTATTTTGCCCTTTTCAGAAAATAACACATTTAAAAGAAGAAAATCTTAGCAACTTACTAAATATAGTTGTCATGTATCTTAGATATTCCCAAGAAGTACATTTTTAAGTATTTTATTATCCGGTTAACTATTTTTTCAGACCATATGGTATTTGTATCTATAGTATATGAACAAGTACACTCTGAATAATTTTTTTATTTTCTCCATCTGCTTGTTCTTATTTTTTAAATTTTCTCTCTAAAACATGATTTTAGAAAATCTATTTTTTGTAAATTTGAGTGCATAAGAAACCTAATATCTAATTATTTAACAAAATCTGCCTATATCCTTTTTTGGTGGGAACAAGCAACTAGATGTTGAGTAAAAAGCCAGGACAATATTTTCTAACCCATTAATGTTAATGTAGCAGGTACTCTGTGTGTGTGTGTGTGTGTGTGTGTGTGTGTGTGTAGGTGTATAGAGCTGAGCCAGATAGGAAGATCAGTTTAGAAATGTTGTCCTTCCTTTTATCTTGAAATTCATCAATGCTTTTTAAATAAATTTTAACGCATTGCTCCATTAAAAACTGCCCCCTTTTTGTCAAACTTATCCTCATGGATGTTTTTGTTGTTTTTTTTTCCAATTTGTACATGATAACTTACTTAAGTATAATCTTGCACATATGTTGCTGTTATATATATGTGCAAGATTATACTTAAATAAGTTATATACAAATTGTATAATGATTTGTAACCAATAATTTTGATAATTTCAATTACTGATGCTAAATAACTAATAAGTGGTTTACCTGGAATTTTCTCTAGGGTTAACTATAAATTTCTTAGATATTTAACCATTTTGCCCCTCAAAAATGCCAAATTCATATGGCTTTACCATAATATATATGAATTCATGTTATTTGAGTTTCTGATACTAAAAAATGTGTTTCCTAATCTCTCCTTTCTACATCCTGTCAGTTTTACCATCACTTCAGAATAAATTATTTGAACTTCTCTTCTAGCTTCAATAATTCTGTCTTCCGGTATATATATTATAATGACTAACATATCCATTTAGTTTTTACTTTCAATTCCATATTTTCCATTTCTTACTTTTATGCTTTTAAATCCTCTTGATGATTTTTATTTGCTGAATTTCTTCCTTATTTTCAAGCTTCACTTTTATATCATGAAACACAGGATTCCATTTTTATTATCTGTGAAAGATAAGGTCAATATTTGAAGCATTCATTTGTCGGAGTCTGCTGACTTTCATTTGTGGTATATATGCTGTTTCTATGTATTCTTTTTCTTCTTCCCATTTATTATTATTATTATTATTATTATTAACATTGCATCCATGTTACCAAGGCTTTTATCTAAGGTTAAAGTTGGATTTTTTCCAGTGACAAATTGTGTTTTCTTCTGTCTGTTGCCTAGGAGCTCTTCTTTTTTTTTTTTAATTTTTTCAATTTATTTATTTTCAGAAAAACAGTATTCATTATTTTTTCACCACACCCGGTGCTCCATGCAACCCGTGCCCTCTATAATACCCACCACCTGATACCCCAACCTTCAAACCACTCAGACCACTCAGATTGTTTTTCAGAGTCCATAGTCTCTTGTGATTCATCTTCCCTTCCAATTTACCCCAACTCCCTTCTCCTCTCTAACACCCCTTGTACTCCATGCTATTTGTTATGCTCCACAAATAAGTAAAACCATATGATAATTGACTCTCTCTGCTTGACTTATTTCACTCAGCATAATCTCTTCCAGTCCCGTCCATGTTGCTACAAAAGTTGGGTATTCATCCTTTCTGATCGAGGCATAATACTCCATAGTGTATATGGACCACATCTTCCTTATCCATTCATCCGTTGAAGGACATCTTGGTTCTTTCCAAAGTTTGGCAACCGTGGCCATTGCTGCTATAAACATTGGGGTACAAATGGCCCTTCTTTTCACAACATCTGTATCCTTGGGGTAAATACCCGGGAGTGCAATTGCAGGGTCATAGGGAAGCTCTATTTTTAATTTCTTGAGGAATCTCCACACTGTTCTCCAAAGAGGCTGCACCAACTTGCATTCCCACCAACAGTGTAAGAGGGTTCCCCCTTCTCCACATCCTCTCCAACACATGTTGTTTCCTGTTTTGTTAATTTTGGCCATTCTAACTGGTGTAAGGTGATATCTCAATGTGGTTTTAATTTGAATCTCCCTGAGGGCTAGTGATGATGAACATTTTTTCATGTGTCTGATAGCCATTTGTATGTCTTGATTGGAGAAGTGTCTGTTCATATCTTCTGCCCATTTTTTGATATGTTTGCCTGTTTCGTGTGTGTTCTTCTAATGCCAGAATGTAACCACCATTTCCACAATGATTTTTAGAGCACATAGATGCCATTACTTCAACTGCTAACATATATAGTTACAGACTTCAAATGATTAATTGTCGGGGTGGTAGTTTTCATGCCTTTCATACCAATTTCAAGATATACAATTTTCCTTTGTTGTGGAAGTTTTATACCTAGGAGAAGGTGTGCTCTGTTTGATGATATTTTGTATTTTGGGAAAGATCTCCTATGTGATAAATGTGAGATCACATTTAGCTTTATTTCCTTATTCCAAAACCTCATATAACTCTAAATAAAAGAACACACAAGGTCTTCAGAGTTGGACAGAACTCAAGGGAAAACGTGTTTTTAAAGTTTGGTCTTAGGGCATCTGGGTAGCTCAGCTAGTTAAACATTTGGATCTTGGTTTAGCTCAGGTCATGATCTCAGGGTCTTGGGATAGAGCCCACTGAGGGCTCTGCCCTGAGTGGGAAGTCTGCTTCAGATTGTTTCTCCCCTTCCCCCCACTTCTTCCTTCCCATTCACAAAGTTTGCTCTTTAACAATGTTCTTTCTTTTGTCTGAGGCTCTGTTCCTCCCAACCGGACAAGTTTTTCAAAATACTATTTTTACTTTTCCCTGTTTGCTTTAACTATTTTATTGTTGAGATCAGTTAAGTAGAGGGGATTCTCCTCTTTTCTCTCTCTTCCTGTTGGTCCCTAGTTAAACTTAGGCAGTCCTATAGAACAGTTGTGTCCTCCAAACTTCGCCTTCTTAGTCTAACCCCAATCTATCCTTATCATAATTTAGCTTATTAAGCTGAATGTCTAAAATTCCCTCAATATTAGCATGGCTATATTCTGCTTCTGTTAAAATGACTTTTAACACATCGACTGGCTCAGAGTATAAGATAAATTAGGTAAGGAAAAGTCAATAATTTTATAAAATTTAGGAAAATTGAAAAACTGGGCCAAGCTGCCTTTAGATGATTCACATGACTAATGAAATTAACCTTGCTATATTTATACCAATGCAAGTTATAAATAGAAATGCAATTAGTGATATCTCACAGAGATATTAAATAGGCTGTGATTATTCTATCAGAAATCATAATGTTAATATAAGTAACAAAACTGTTGTTTTATGTCATCAAGAAAACAGTTCAGGGACGCCTGGGTGGCTCAGTTGGTTAAGCAGCTGCCTTCGGCTCAGGTCATGATTCCAGTGTCCTGGGATCGAGTCCCACATTGGGCTCCTTGCTCAGCAGGGAGCCTGCTTCTCCCTCTGCCTCTGCCTGCCATTCTGTCTGCCTGTGCTTGCTCTCTCCCCCCTCTCTCTCTCTGATAAATAAATAAAATCTTAAAAAAAAAAAAAAGAAAACAGTTCATAATTTTTCTCTACTGTCTGAGTGAAGGACACCAAGGGACTGAGTTTCAAGCTTCATCCATAACTCAGTAGAAAGCAGGTAGATACCACTTAACTTTACTCTGTCTCATTTGACCTCTTGGTCTAATGAATATAAAATGATTTTAACCCCAAATGGTGAAAGAACTGAATAATTCATAATATATCTCATAAAAAGGACTGGTAAGAAAAAAAAATAATAATAATGGTGGGTTAAAACATCTAGCTAGTGATGGTTAAATAGAGAACTTTGCAGTTGGAGATAGATAGATGTTCTAAGTTAAACTGGTAGCTTAATAGAAGTTAAATTCTAAGTTAAACTGGTAGTTTAATAAAAGACATTATGATTTACCATAAGTACTTATAACAGTAGTCAAATAATGTGAATAAATAGGAGTGGGTGGGCAGGGAGCCTAGGCTGTGTTTAATATTAACTGTTACTATTAACTGCCTCATTACAAGAAATTGCTTCTTTAAGTGATTTGTGAATAGTGGTTTCACTTTATAGAAGATGATGTTATTTCTAGCTTTCTCTATATGCTGTTTCTTAAGGTTGACTTAACCGATCTCTGGTATTTCAGCAATATTATTCCAAAGAACTTGTATTTTGAACAAGTCACTGCTTGTTCAATGTACTGTATCTTTTCACTCTGACTTAGTCTCCACAAGGTAAATCTTCTTGCGGCATTGCCTATGAATTGCTAGGATTTATTCATCCAATGAAACTGGAAAGTTAATATTCTTAGCAATGAAAAAAGTGTATCTTGGGATTTTTGATCCTTCTTAATCCTGATCTGTGTTTTCCTCAAAGACAGTAACACTGGACAACTCTATATAAAATAAGGAGGTAGCTCTCTCTAAAGTATTAAAATCCTTCAGTTCAAAACACTAAAGTCATTTTTTGTGTATTTGTTTTGTTTTCCAGTTTTGTAGTTGAGAGTTTTCCATAGGCCAAAGCAGAGGTAAGATCATTTTGCAGACTGGCAAACTTAACTCAATGGTGTCAGTTGTAAATGGTGCAAAGTAGAGAATTATGCCAGTCTGGGCACATTCAATTAACTAATACAGAGATCAGTGAAAATCTTAACAGTATTTTAAGATGCAAAAGAACAGCCCTCTTTAATCCCCACGAATGGTGTATATATTTTTTCTTATTTGTATTCTGCTGTACATGCATTATTTATTTTATCATAAAAATATAAAATCATCTATAATCTTTCTACTTACATCCTAAAAGACTATAATCTTGTGTGAATTTGTTGTGCTATAGTTCCATTATTCTCTTATTGCTATTTACATTGTCTATTTATGAAAAATTTTAAATGACACCATAATAAACATCTATGTTTTATTGCACATTTTGCTTATCTATTCATTTGATGGACACCTGGGTTGTTTCCCCTTTTGGCCTACTGGGGTTAATGCTATGATAAACATTGATGTAAGAATACCTGTTCAAATCTCTATTGTTAGTAGGCTGAATAGTGTTCTTTCAAAATCCATAAATTAAAGACCTAAACCTTAATAGCTCAGCATGACACACAATTAGAGATTGGGTCTTTAAATGGTGAGGTTAAATGAGGTCATTAGAGAGGGACCCTTAGCCAGTATGACTGTTGTCCTTATAAGAAGAGAAGATTAGGACACAGACACACTCAGAGGGAAGAGTATAGTGAGGACAGAAGGAGAAGATGACCATCTACAAGCCAAGGAGAGAGGCCTCAGAAAAAGAATATCAACCCTGCAGTCACCTTACACTTGACTTGTAGCCTCTAGAACTATGAAAAAAACAGATCTTTTATTTGTTTGTTTAAGCCATACAGTCTGTGGTGTTTTATTACCGCAGTCCTAATAAACTAACACACAAGTTTTTGGTATGTACCTAGGAGTGGAAAATCTGGGTCATGTGTTTATTTTATTTATTTTTATTTTTTTTAAGTATATGTTTATTTATGCTAGGTCACATATTAACTATGTTTAGATTTTTGAGGAATGATTCATTTTTTAAATATTTATTTATTTACTTACTTGAGAGAGTGGGGAGAGAGAGCATACACACACACATGTAGGGGGAGGGGCAGAGGGAGTGAGAGAGAGAGAAACTCAAGTAGACTTTGCACTGAGCATGGAACTCTGATGTGGGGCTTGAGCACTGGACCCTGAGATCATGACCAGCGTCAAAACCCGGAATTAGTCACTTAACCAACTGTACAACCCAGGCACCTCCAAGAATAATTCACTTTTTAATAAACATTTGAGCACTTACCCCATGCAAAGATTTTGAGCTGTGTACTTAAAAACCCTGGTGAATACAACATATTTCTTAGGTTATACTTAAAATATCAGAGAAATATAAAATATGAAGCTAAATGCAATGACAGAAATGTTTGAAAGATATTAAGGTTTCATTCACCATGCCCTTAACAACACTGAATGATTTTCTCTCTCAAATTTAATAAACAAAATGGCAACAGCCCTATATTAGTATCTTTGTACAGTATGTTGTAGAAGAAGTCAAAAACTCCCCTTTTTAGCCATCCTTCTGTAATATGAAGGTTCATGTCCTCCCATCAAGAAATAGAAGCTACTTCTCTACCTCCTGAATCTGTTTTGGTCACATGACTCACTTTGGCCAAAGCTTTAGGCAAAAGGATCCAAGCATTCTTGACAAGACTGCGACTATTTCTGTTGGGATCCTTGAACAGAAAACTTAATTTAACCTTCTGGAAGATGAAAAACTGTATAGAAAACTGAGGCAGCCCAGTGGATACCTGGCCAACTGCCAGACACATATGTGAGGCTGTTAAGAATAATCCAGCCACCAGCCAGTCTGCTATCTGAGTACCCAAGAAGCCTGAAAGAGCCCTAGAGATTGCTCAGACCAAGTCAGATCAGAAGAATTGTTCAGCTGACCCTCAGAAACAGGAGCTAAAGAGCATGGTTGTTATTTTTAGTTGGTAGAATGTTAGGCAGCATTTCAAAGGCTACTTTGAAAATATTTCACAAAATTATATTTATTTTGTGAGTTAATTACCCTTTGTCCTTTTCTATATTGCTGTATCAGGGTATTCTGATCAATAGATTTGTACGTACACTTTCCTAGATGATCAAGGTCAATTTCTTCAGTATTCTGCCTTTGCCTTTAGTGAAAATAGAACACTAATTAACTGTATGTTGAATGAATTAAAGAGCTATTTATAATCAATATATATTTACCCTTTGCTATACATAATTTGATTTCTAATAATTTTTCAATAACTTAATTCATTTTGAAATGTTTCTTATATGGAAAAATTTAATCTAGATACCTGAAGTGATACAAATGTCACTTCAAATTTTGATATTGGTATTAGTTTGCCTTTGTGAATGTGCTTCCATTAATCCAGCCTTCGGAAAATTATCCTGGTGCCAGAAAAACCAGAAAGCCAGATTAACCATGGGGTTCATATCTTCTGTTTCCCCTCTTTCAGGGGTCACTGTCCTGTCATTACCAATGGTTAGTGCTTGAAAACCATCATAAGTACATCTTATCTAATTTATTTTTAGTTGTTGAAGACAAAAGTATAAATCTAGCCCTTATTACTTCATTTGATCAGAAGGAGAAGACCTGAAGAAAAAAAAAATAAGAAATCTGATGTGAACATCAGTCAAAGTAGACTTCAGAGGAAAAAACACTACCAGGGTAAAAAAGAACATTCCATAATGATAAACAGTTCATCCAGAAGACAAAGCAATCTTCATTGTGTGTGCTTTTAAAAATATAACTTCAAAATAAATTCAATAAAATTTGATAAAACTAAAGAGAGAACAGACAAATATATAATTGAAAGATAATTTAACACCCTTCTAATATTATTTGATACAATGAATACCCCAGGATACCAGCAAGTATATAGACTAATTGAAAACAAAACAAAGCAAAAATAAGTGTGTGATGCTTATAATCAAATAGCTCCAAAATACACATTTTTAAAATACTTATGAAGCATTCAACAACATAAAATATACATACAATGAGCCATAAATCAAGTCTCAATAAATTTGCAAGATTTGAAATTATAGTAGATTCTCCGATCACAAGCATGTTAAGTTAGAAATCAATAAAAACAAGGTATCTAGAAGAACTGCTGTCTGGAAAATAAACAACACACTCTGCACAGTCAGTACAAATGTCACTTCAAATTCTGATATTGGTATTTTGTGTTTTTCTTTATTTCCAGCTTTACTATGTGTTAAACACATATATTCATCTTTTCAAAACTTAAATTTAAAATTTTTGTATTCTTTCTGTCTTTATTTTCTTTTTTTTTTTTTTTTTTTTTTTTTAAAGATTTTATTTATTTGTCAGAGAGAGGGAGAGAGAGAGCGAGCACAGGCAGACAGAATGGCAGGCAGAGGCAGAGGGAGAAGCAGGCTCCCTGCCGAGCAAGGAGCCCGATGTGGGACTCGATCCCAGGACGCTGGGATCATGACCTGAGCTGAAGGCAGCTGCTTAACCAACTGAGCCACCCAGGCGTCCCTCTTTCTGTCTTTATTTTCTACTTTTATTTTTATTGTTGCCATTCTTCCTTTTACTTCAACTATAATATATTTCTGTCTGTGTAGCCTCTTGTGGATGCCTAAATCATTGATTTTGTACCTCTTTTCTGTAATATAAGTATAGGAAATTATAATTTTTTTGTTTTATAAATCTCTAAAAAGCTATACATTTCCCACAAGTTTTGATATAGTGTAGTATAACTCTGATTCAGTTCAAAGTATTTTTTAAGTATATTTTTAAATGTTTGTGTGTGTGTGTGTTTTCCTTCAAAAGATGGGTTTTGCAGAAGTGTGAGAGGCTCAAAAGTGTCTTTTGAGAGACACACACTGAAATATACCTGGGAATAAAGGGATGCTATGCATCCTATTATAAGGAGGCACCAATAAGGCAATTATAGGGAAGTTTCAATTTACAGTATTTATTAATACTATTATGACAACTTTTCTGGAAGGCTGAAATTATATCAAAATGAAAATTTTAAAGAAAGAAAAGAATTTCTTATTTGTTAATTAGACAAAAATATTTATTTTAGAAACAAAAGACAAAATTTTTTTGTCTAAAAATTTTTTTAGACAAAAAATTTATTTTAGAAACAAAAGAATAAAATAATTTTCTTTTAGAAACAAAAGAATTTTTTCAATAACCAATAACAATTGGTTATTGAAACCAATAAGTGCATTTCAATTTATTAAATTATTAAAACAGAAGAACTATTTGGTTACCTTCATTGTATAAAACAGTGTTAAAATTAAATATTTATTCCAAATGAAAGTTAATAATTTTCGACAACTAATAAATAGAAATAAAGTCTTTGGTAGACTACATCTATGAGAAACATACTGTCATCATGTTTAGAGCAAAATATTAAAAGGGTACCTTTAAATTAAATATATATATATAGAGAGAGATTAAGATGCCAGGTACCATAACTATTATTGAATGTTAAACTTAATATAATTGCCAATTAAATAAGGAAAATAAAACTAAAAAGTACACTAAAGGACTGATATCAGAGAAGATTAAGGTTCTCACTTAGTCAGAGTAATTATTTAAACTATTAAGAATAAATTAGGTATGAGGTGCCTGGGTGGCATAGTCATTAAGCTTCTGCCTTTGACTCAAGTCATGATCCCAAAGTCCTGGGATCCAGCCTCGCTTTGGACTCTCTGCTCAGGGAGTAGCCTGCTTCTCCCTCTCCCACTCCCCCTGCTGGTGTTCCTGCTCTCACTGTCTTTCTCTTTGTCAAATAAACAAATGAAATCTTTAAAAATAAAAGGATGAATACGGTATAAAAGATGGCAAATTATCAGATCAGCAATGATAAAATGTTTTTCTTATACATTATCATAGTGATATTAAAGGTATATAAGAAAATATTTTATAGTAGGCAATATATGTCTACATATGTATTAACTGAGAATAAATTTAACAAGGAATATATAGAAATAATCTGTTAATGATTACTAGACTACATAAGAGAAGCAAAAATTAAAATAATTACATTTAATGCATGGCAAATTCAATATTTAAATAATTCAATTGTTCCCAGACTATGCTATTAATTCAAAGCAATATCAGTCAGATTCCTCTAAGGTATTTTTTTGACCAGATAACCTGTTTCTAAAGTTTATCCATAAGACTAGATGGAATGGGAGTGGCAACTGCAAAGAAACTTATGAAAAGAGTGTAATATTTTACCAAGCTCATGATCCTTCTTTATGTTTACTACGCATATGATATTTACCTAAATATATGATAATAATGTTAATTCAAAGCAAAATATTAATTCTGGAACAGAAAAGTTAAGTAATGGAGGAGAAGCAAGAGACTAAGTATTATAGTTTAGATTTTGTTAAATTTGGTCTATCAAATCAGTACATTCACATTATTTGATTATATTCACACCAGTTACATGTGAATGCATATGTCCAGATATTTAACAATTTCCCTCAGTAATGCAATTATATTTTTTTGATCATTATCATTATTTTTTTTTCATTATTGGACCATATGACATGATATAACAATCTTACTTTCCTGAGATCTCTTGTCGATTTTAATTTCTGTTGGGTTTTTGTTATTAGATTTTCTGCATTCATACTTTTAAATGATATTAATTTGGTGTATGTGTGCATGAACTTGCTCAGGCACATGCATTTTTTTTGATGGGGGAGGGACAGAGGGAGAATCTTAAGCAGACTCCATACCCAGCACACAGTTCAACGTGTGGCTCAATCTCACCACCCTGAGATTCTCACCTGAATGGGAATCAAGAACCAGCCCATTAAATAAGTCAATCAGAGAAAGACAATTATCATGTGATCTGTCTGATAGGAGGAATTTGAGAGGCAGGGCAGGGGTCCTGGGGAGCAGGGAGGAAAAAAGTGAAGCAGGATGGGTTCGGGAGGGAGACAAACCATCAAAGACTCTCAATCTCAGGGAAAAAACTAAGGGTTGCTGGAGGGGTGGGGGGAGGGATAGGGTGGCTGGGTAAGGGACATGGAGGAGGGTATGTGCTATGGTGAGTGCTGTGAAATGTGTAAACCTGATGATTCACAGACCTGTATCCCTGGGGCAAATAATACATTATATGTTAATAAAATTAAGTAATTAGTTAATTCATTAATTATTTAAGAGAGTCAGACACTTAACCAACTAAGCCACCCAGGTACTCCAGACTCATGCATTTTTTGAAGTTAATATTAGCTTTATAAAAACTAATTTCTAGTTATTTTCCCTGTGTTTCTTTTTGTTTTGGATCAATTTATATGTTAAGGCAATTATGTGTTTTTTCTCTTACTTTCTAAAATATTAACTTTGGGTACAGAGACTTCATTAGGGGTAATTCTTTGTTAAACTTCTCATTGAATTCATTTATTTGTCTTAGAGTTTTAGAATTGATTTTTTTCTGGAGTCAGTTTTGATGTTTTTAGACTATATGATTTTAAAAAGGCTTTAAAAATGTTATTTTATTATTGACTTTGAACATTTGGTCGATTATATTTCTATACTTTTTTTTTCCCTGAATGATCCTTCCACATTCTATTTATGTCTTGAGCTTTTAATGTAGCTAAATATTTTTAACAAAATATTCTTATGATGTAGAAGAACCTCAATACTCTGCCTATAATTCATATCATTAAACCAGTTTAAAGATCAAAGAAGTGAAAAGTCCTATTAGTTTATCATGAAATAATTTCTCCACACCAAGATACCAAGTGAGTGATGTGAAGTATAAACCAACCATCTGCTATATTTTATGTTTTTGTAATACACTTGTTTCCTTCATCATAATGCTAGAAAAAATTCTGTGTGCAGTCATTAGATGATTTTCTGGGCATGGTTCTCCTTCCAGATGTAATTTTATGATCATCCATTTTTTTGTTTCCCTTGCAATATACTCATTTAGTAGGAATTTGGTGAATATCATCTATGTACATTGCTCTATACCGAAATTAATAATTTCAAAAAAAGTGTAAAATATGTTCTTTAGTTTCTGGCAATATTCATTGTTCATGGACCTCAAAGAAATAGATGAATGCAAGAAAAGATTGTAACAATATAAATTTATGTACAATACAAAGTATACAAATGTATGATACAGAAAACAAATATTGTAAATAACAGAATATACTTCTAAGGACTTAATAGAAAGATAATAAGAATCTAGACTCAAACTGGACATTGAATAAGTCAGTTTTGAAAGGGTAGGGGAATAGAGAGACAATTGGAAAATTAGGTACTTGAAACAAATATTTTTTAAGAAAATTACTCTTCTTGTTTTCATTCCAATGAAATTTTGGTAATATTTGCCCAATGGAAAACTAAGAGTTTACCATGCAATAGTATATATGTATTCATAGGCCTTAACTGTTTTATAAACCAGAAGCTATATATTGTTGAAGTTGGTCTTTGTTTAAGAAAAAAATGCATTATTTTAGTCTTTAGTCTCTCTGATGAATTTATTTTTCTTTTCAGATATGTATATTGAATATCCATTTTATAACAGGTGAATATGTAGATAACTGAGCAAAGCCATGAATGAGAAAATTACTTTAGCTCTCATGAAATTTACATTCTAGCAAAAACAACAAAAAAGATTTAGAAGATTTAGTATATAAATCAAATAATGGGTGCTTTATGACAGGAGATATAAACCAAGTCAAAGGTTCATAGAAGGTCACTTGGATATGAACGTGATATGCCAACATATGCATTATAGAAATATCACAGGATATGTAGTGTGAAAAATACTTGGAAGAGTCAATCTTGGACACAGAAAAATATGCAAAAGGTTTTTGTAGAACTATAAGCAGGAGATAATGATGATTTAAAAATACAAGTGAGAAGTGAGTTTGGAAAATGAATAGATTCGGAAAACATTTGAGAGACATGCATTCTCTGGCCCTTATTGATTTATTATTGAGAGAAATGAAGGAAAAGGTGTAAGTAGTAATTTTCAGTTTTCTGGTCCCAAACTCTGCTAATCCATTGTCTGGCATAAGGAGCATTGGTTAATACCACTTAGGTGGCCAGCTAAAACTCTTGACTTGGTCAGGAAGAGGCAGGAATAGATAAACTGTGGTCTGTGGGCCAAATTTACTCCACACCTATTTCTGTACATCAGGTTTAATTGAAACACAGCTCTGTCCATCATCAGAGTTGAATATTGGCACCTGAAGCCATATAGTGCATAAAGTGTAAAATAGTACCCTTTAGCCTTTTATAGAAAAAGTTTGCTGATGCTAAGGTAAAATAAAACACCGATATTCACTGGAGTTCACATGACTTTAGATAATCAGATGGAGTTACTAGATCCCTACCTCTGTATCTCTTAGCCTTGCATTTATGTTGCCTTCTTCTTTATCAGGCTCAGAAGCTTACTACACTAAGAGACAGAAAGATTGCCTCACCAATTTAAAAGCGGATTTTAAATAGAACAAATCATTCCCCCCAAACTGGCAAAACTCACAGAAGTCATTTGCTCCATCCAGACCTGGATCGTGTATCTTTACAATCATGGATGGAATAAGACTTCAAACTCACTTGGAGTATAAAGCAAGATTTGGAGTCTCCAAAGGAAAATAATGGTGCTGTTAACACCCACACCAGTACATAAAGTTAAGGGAGGTCTAGTATATTGTGAACCAAGAAGCAGTAGATTTTCAAAAAAATAAAATGAAATAAAATAAATAAAATAAAATTTGAGAAGAAAAATCTTTGATGAAATTTTTTGAGAAAAATGACTGTTAATCATAATAACAGAGAGAAATGATACAATAATAAAATAATTCTATTATATAGTGCATATTTTGTGCTAGTCATAGTTTTAATGTTTGGAAAACTTTGCCTATATTGACTATTTTATCTCTCACAATACTGCTCTGAGGTAAATATTATTATACTCTTTTTGTAGATGAAACAACTGAGTTAAATGGAAAATGTCTAGGAATAATAAGAGCCAAATAATACTATTTATTTATGCCGGACACTTCACTAAGGAAAAGAAATAGTAAGACAGTGTTTCTTATAATTCTCACTCCTGACAACATATAATTATTGATGAATCACTGCTCTGGGCATCAGGTGCTAAGCAATTTATGAAAAGACAAAGTCCTTGTCCTCTTGGAAATTACAATCTACTATGACATAACAGGAAAAAGCTAGGAAATATTAGCTTTCAGTATCCATGTAGCATTAGCAAAATAGAAAAATATGCTTTCCTTTTAAATAAATGCTGTATATTTAGCTTGATTCTATATAGAAATGATCTATGAATTAATATTACACTGGGTATGCCTTCATCTTGCATGTTAGCATGAGTTTTGAGGGAAAGGAAGAGAAACATACATCTTTACCTACGATAAGATGTTTTCTTGGGGCGCCTGGGTGGCTCAGTGGTTTAAGCCGCTGCCTTCGGCTCAGGTCATGATCTCGGGGTCCTGGGATCGAGTCCCACATCGGGCTCTCTGCTCGGCGGGGAGCCTGCTTCTCTCTCTCTCTCTCTCTCTCTCTCTGCCAGCCTCTCTACCTACCTATAATCTCTCTCTGTCAAATAAATAAATAAAATCTTAAAAAAAAAAAAAAAAGATGTTTTCTCTACTGAACAGCAACCTGAAAAAGAATGAAACTGGACCAACTTCTTACACCACACACAAAAATAAATTCAAAATGGATGAAAGACCTAAATGTGAGATATAAAATCATAAAAATCCTGGAAGAGAACATAGGCAGTAACCTCTTTGACATGGGCTGTAGAAAATTTTTCCTATATATGTCTCCTGAGGTAAGGGAAATAAAAGCAAAAAATAAACTATTGGGACTGCATCAAAATAAAAGGCTTCTGCACAGTGAAGGAAACAATCAACAAAACTAAAAGGCAGTTTATAGAATAAGAGAAGATATTTGCAAATGACATATCTCAATAAGGGGTTGGTATTTTAAAAAATGGTAGTATTCAAAATACACAAAGAACATATAAAATTTGACACCAAGAAACAAAAAATCCAATTAAAAAATGGGCAGAAGACATGAACAGACATTTCTTCAAAGAAGATACACAGATGGCCAGTAGATACATGAAAAGGTATTCATCATCACTTACCATTAGATAAATGCAAATCAAAATCATAATGAGATATCACTTCATACTTGTCAGAATGGCTGAAGTCAACAACACAGGGAAAAAACAGGTGTTGTTGAAGATACAGAGGAAAAAGGAACATTTGTGCACTGTTTGTGGGAATGAAAACAGGTATAGCCTCTGTGGAAAACCATATGGAGGATCCTCAAAAAATTAAAAATAGGACCACCTTATGATCCAGAAATCATAATACTGGGTATTTACCCAAAGAATATAAAAATGCTAATTTAAAAGGATATATGCTACCCCTAATTGTACTATTTTTTTGCAAAACTAAATTCCATTGATTAATGAATGAATGAATGAATAAAGTGTCTGTGTGTATATGTGTGTGTCTGTATATATTTATATCTATCTATCTATCCATATGGAAAATTATTCAGCCACAAAAGGAATGAAATCTTGTCATTTGCAACAATATGGATGGAGTTAGCATTATACTAAGCAAGATAAGTCAGAGAAAGATGAATACCATATGATTTCACTCATATGTGGAATTTAAGAAATGAAACACATGAGCAGAGGGAAAGACAGATCAAGAAACAGACTCTTAACTCCAGAGAACAAACTAATGGCTACCAGAGGGGAGGTGGCCAGGGAATGGGGGTAGATAGATGATGGGGATTAAGTAGTGCACCTGTGAGGAGCACAGGGTGATGTACGGAAATGGTGAATCACTATAATGTACACCTGAAACTAATATGTATGTTAACTAACTGGAATTAAAATAAAAACTTATTAAAAAAAGTTTCCTCTGTGTGTATAAAAAAGGTAACTTAACTTTGTTGTTTCAGAAAAGTAAGATTAAAGTTGTTTGATTTAATAATGTAATTGATGATTTATTACTGAAAGCAGGGAAAGGGAAGATCATGAGTATGGTTCGTAATTATTAATCCTTGCAGGATGCTAGTGTTCTTCAGTTAACCCTCCTCTAAATAGAGTGGCATTATTAACCTATTTTATCAGCATAGAGATGCTAGTGGACACCTGACTCCTCATATATGATAGGCTGCAAAAGCCGGATTTTTTTTGTTTTTTTCCCCCTTAAAGGCAGGATTTGAATTTGGTTGAATAATGCTGGAGCAACACACTTCTCTTCACTGGCCCATGCTGCCTCCACAAAATCCTAGCGCCTTCCATGGGTGCTGGTTGTTCTTCGCCTTATGGGAAGATGGAGGCTTTCCAGTTGACTCAGAGAAGTAGGAACTTACAGAGCCTTTTCTGGTATGACCAAAGGATGAGAGAGTGGTTGAAAGCATTCTGCACAGTTGTAAGAGTAGGATCTTTGTACTCACTGTTTCATCATTCCCATAGTAAAGAATGGGAATTCTGGCAGAGTCTGGCTTTGTTCAATCAAAAACAAAGGCATGAATTGCAGCCTCCAGATGGGAAGCCTCCATGGGTTTTTCTGCCTGTGACACCTGGATGCCCAGTGACTGTGGTCCTTTTTTACACTAATCAGATTACAGAGCAAATTGATGCGTAATAAGCCCTTAATGAAGGAGACGATTATGGGGAACAGACTTCATTTGTGAAAGAAAGCAAAAGCCAACTTTTTTAATGTCTGTTCTAGTGAGGAAAATACTGTCTCCACAGTCCTCACAGTTCAGGAAGTCACAGGCAGAGAAAGAAGCCTGCTGTTTGTGTCACGTTTGCATTATTTTCCAGTAAGACTATTTTAAATGTTGCAATAAAGTAGAAAACAATATAATACCAGCGTTTCAATAATAAAGATAGCTTACAGAAATAGTTAAGATTATACCCTGTTAGAGATGGAAACATAGTATTTTTGTTTCAAAATATTTAGAACATGCTCATTATGCTACATTAATTATATACTTTCTATTTGAAAATACATGTGACTTTCTATTTGATGATTATATAAGAAATAAACTTCTTATTTGATGATTATATAAGAAAATAACTTAAAAACAGAAAACGAGTATTTTGAAGGTTTTTTTTTTTCTAATTTATAAGTTACTTCCTGAGTATTAAAACCAAAATTTAGTCTTAATTGTGTTATTACATGAGTTTTTCTATTCGGTTATTTTAAGTTGCGTAAGCGATATCCAGAATTTACACAAAATCTAGCAGAACTCTAATATATGTATTGATGTTCTCAGAAAAGAATATTAAAGAAAGAAGAAACTAATAATAACAATAATCTTCCGGAATGCTGATTATATTATACTTAAAATGCCAAAGAATTGGGGTGCGTGGGTGGTTCAGTGGGTTAAGCCGCTGCCTTCGGCTCAGGTCATGATCTCAGGGTCCTGGGATCGAGTCCCGCATGGGGCTCTCTGCTCAGCAGGGAGCCTGCTTCCTTCTCTCTCTCTCTCTCTCTGCCTGCCTCTCAGTGTACTTGTAATTTCTCTCTGTCAAATAAATAAATAAAATCTTTAAAAAAAATGCCAAAGAATTGACACAATGATGTTTTATTTTAGATCGGATGATCTAACGAATTGCTTCAATCTTTTGTTTCTGTTTCCTAAACTAGATTCTTAAGACCATTCTCTGTGTGGCAGGTAGGGGTGTACAGAGTAGATTAAATAAAAACCCAGGATACTGCTTGCTAAACCTGCTTATTACAGTTCTCACTTATAATCCAATTCAGGCAATTTATATAGGTATGTGTGTATGTGTTTGTGTATGCGTCTGAGCTCTGTGTAGCATGGCTCAGTTTTCTTACCTCAGAAACCCCCCCAAACCCTAGTTCTACTTATGGTATAATTATCAATATCACTGTCTCATAATTTGTTAATATTTAGATATTGATATAGATGTATGGGTAGATACAGATATTCTCTTCAAGAAATTTTCAGTCCATGGCACCAGAAGCACACAGAAAGGATGATTGTGTTTGTATTATGCATGTTAACAACACACAGGAATAACTCTAGTTCTAGTTCACTGGAGCAAATTTAGGGAAGGAGGACATTATACTCTGCTAAACGTCATAAATTATAACTATCTTGGCAAATGGATTTGTTATATAAAGTAGTTAACGTGTTACTCAGTGGATAGGTACCATTTAATACTTAACATTTTATTTTTCTCCTAACCTCCAACCATATTTTCTATTGTTTTTCCTGGGAATTGACTTCTCAATTTGGGGAACTGTCATTTTGACAGGGGTTAATGCCAAAGATCATCTTTGTGCATTTTACGAGAAAGTTTGAAGACAGCTGTGGTGGGATTTGCTTTATATTAAACTTAGTTTAGAGGAAAATGCAAAGCCCCAAGGTATAGTGTGAAAGCAGGACATTTCAAAGAACTGCCTAGCCGTTGGCCACTTTAGCATCTCTATGCTGATATTGCTAAAGTGTGTTTCTTTTTCTCTGCCATGAAAGGTATTAATTGTAAATGTTTCAGAGGCACTTTTTACAAAGTATAATCTTCTATTACTTTTTTCTTTTAGTTTTAAAAATACAGAGAAATAACAATATAGTTTTTTATATATATAATTTTTTATTTTTTATAAACATATATTTTTATCCCCAGGGGTACAGGTCTGTGAATCGCCAGGTTTACACACTTCACAGCACTCACCAAAGCACATACCCTCCCCAATGTCCATAATCCCACCCCCTTCTCCCAAACCCCCTCCCCCCAGCAACCCTCAGTTTGTTTTGTGAGATCAAGAGTCACTTATGGTTTGTCTCCCTCCCAATCCCATCTTGTTTCATTTATTCTTCTCCTACCCACTTAAGTCTCCATGTTGTATCACCACTTCCTCATATCAGGGAGATCATATGATAGTTGTCTTTCTCTGCTTGACTTATTTCGCTAAGCATGATACGCTCTAGTTCCATCCATGTTGTCGCAAATGGCAAGTATACTTTTATGTGACAGTATTTTTAAATGTTTTTGTGCTGTCCAGAAAATAATACAATAAAATCATCTTCTATTTATTTCAAGTATCAAAAATTTTACATATATACCAAACTATTTTATGCCATGAAAGTTTTAGGGTTTTCATACAGTTTTTACCAAAATAGAAGAATGTGGATATATGGAATCTCTCTAAATTGAAAAGGTTAAAAAATAAATAAATAACTGTGTGGCTTATGTAGTCCACACTCTCAAAACCCACATATGGATGAATTAATCCTCAATGACTAATATATATTTTGTATAGTCTGAATTTTATTAATTTGCATAATGAAGGGAACTTCAGCCTGTTGTAATCCATGGGAAATCAATCATCTCATGTACAGTGTTCACTTCCCAGCTTCGGAACTATAATGCCTGGAAATGATAAAGTAGTTCCCAGAATTTCAGTGTTAATTACAGTGTAGTACATCATTGAGGTCCTCCTTTAGGGAGGAAAAAAAAAAATCTTTCAGAGATCTGCATTACATCGCTGACCACTTCATATACAGTGTAATTGTATAAGAAACACATTACTTTTTCTGATTTTGAGTTTACCTGTTTTCCTACTAACATATCAGAGGTATTTATCCCATGCTTTTTGTAAACATGTTTCTGGGGGAAAAAAAGTTACGAACCCCAACAAATACCTTAAAATTATTTTGGATCCCAGGTTAGGGTAGTGGATATTGTGAAACTGGGCTGATTCCTTCTTCAAGGGTTTCAAGGAACCCATATCCTCAGTTTATGAGAATAGCCAGATGGAGACCACTCACTGCTCTACCACTATACTGGGAACTGCCCTCAACCACAGAACTATGCAGCTGATGATGATGCCCTTGCTAGAATGTGGCCTGAGGCTAATTGCTCTCCTGTGGAGGAGAGGGGATCTGAGAGTTATTTGGACAATGTCGCAAGCCCATCCCAACCCTAGAGCTCCTTATAGAACTACCTGAAACCTCTCTTGTTACCTATTCTTAGTCCGCTTCTCCCTCTGCCTAATCATGACTTCCTCAGTTTTTTACTGAAGCATATCTCAAAAGCACTCCAGAACAAACCTTCTGTCTACAGCCCCCCATTTCACAGTTTGTTCCAGAAAGCCCGTATAAGGCTCATATGCCTGGAGTGGTGTTAGGAAGCAGACTCGAGAATGCAAATTTGGAGCTGGATCTCTTACCCATGTACTGGATATGCAAAATAGCACATGATCGCGTTGTGTGCCACTGGCGTGTCTGCTCATGTAATCCTCAAAGTTTCCTTATAAAACATTATTTTAAAATTAAGGCTTATGAATATTTCATATCAGTTATTCAGTCTTCTGGACAGCAATATCCAAATGAATCTTTCATACTGCTTGTATATAAATTCTATTTTTTGTTATCAGATTCAATAATTTATATTTCCAGCCATTCTAAAACAGGAAATACCACCATAAAAATAAATCATCTGAAAGGAGTCACCTTTCAAAATGGGAGGAGGAGTCACCTGTCCCATTTTGATCATTTTTTACATGTAGAAAATATTATTACTAACACAACAATAAAAGTAATAGAAGCTACCATTTATCTTTCATACTCATTAAGAACTTTACATCAATTCTCTTACTTTTTAACCCTAATTTTGAAAAGAAATTTTTGTTATTGATAAGTAATATTCATTTATCTAATTTTCAAAGCGAATTGTGGATGAAAGTTTTAACAGATTAAAAAATACTGATTTGTCGGGGGGCCTGGGTGGCTCAGTGAGTTAAAGCCTCTGCCTTGGGCTCAGGTCATGATCCCAGGGTCCTGGGATCGAGCACCACGTCAGGCTCTCTGCTCAGCAGGGAGACTGCTTCCTTTCCTCTCTCTCTGCCTGCCTCTCTGCCTACTTGTGGTCTCTGTCTGTCAAATAAATAAATAAAATTAAAAAAAAAATACTGATTTGTGGAACGATTAAATGACGAATGCCCTAGATATCATAAATGTCACAAGGTAATATCAACCCCCCCCCAAAAAAAAGACAATAGCAAACCCAGATTAGAAGGTTCCAAAACCCAAGGTTATCCCATATGCTACATAGCTTCTTAGAGTGTAAAGAAAGTAATAGTTTAGGACCCATATATGGAATCATTTATATCAGAAGAAAGATTACATATAATTAACAGATATAGAGTAGGTGAAGGAGAAAGAAGAAAGGATGACATTAAAGCTCAGCACATTACTGTAGTCCCCAAGGAGCTCAGTGCTACCCCTTTCCCATCTTAGCTTAGAAGAAAGGCTGATGTTCATGAAAGACATTATCAAGGGTCCAAGGAAATTCCCTGGAACACAAAGTAGGGTGAGATACCAAGCAATAGAGGTTTTCTTTTTTTCTTTTTCTTTCTTTCTTTTTTTTTTTTTTTTTTTTTTTTTTCCTGTGTGTAGACATAAACAGATGAAAAAAAATTAAGGTTTTTTTTTTTTTGGAATCTCTTTTTCTTTCTGTGCTCTCCCATTCCCTTTCTTCTAGAATACTGGTAGAGTAAGGCAGAATAAAATAAACACAGGAGCTTTCCTACCTCAGTAGACTTTTCTTCCTATTATTTATTGCTCCATCATAAACTGCCCTGTTAAAATGTGGCTTGAAAGAAAAATAATTTATCTTGTTCATAAAACTGTATTTTGAGCAGTGTGAAGGCTTATCTATGTGTCAAGCAGGTCAGCTGGGGAAGGTCAACTGGGACCAGAAATTCAGCTTCCAAAATGTCTCACACATCTGGTTATGGAGGCTGTCACCTAATGTCTGAGCCATGACTATCATTCAGGAGTCTCAGTTTCTCTCCAGATAGGAGCCTCTACAAAGTTTCTTGTGTTCCTAATGGTGTGGTGGTTGAGTCCTAAAAGCTTGTGTTCCAAGAGACAGAAAATGAAAGATGCCTGTCTAGGACGTGGAACAAGAAACTGACATAACATAACATTAACCCTGTACCATTGGTCATGGCAATCACAGAGACATTTAATATTTAAGAGGAGACAGACCAAATTTATTGATATGGGGAGGATCAAAAAATTATGACTACCAATAGCCCACAAAACCCCTGGAGGAACCCTGGCATCCACTACAAAAACCAAGAGGCAGATGTATGCAATGCTTTCCTCCTGGAGATGCTGGGGCACTGAAGCGTGACAGGGGGTGACAAGGAAGATAGCACCCATACTCTGAGGTCTCTAGAAAGGATTGTCATCAAGTATTAGGTGTATTTTTTAATTAGAAACCTCCCCACAGGACACAGTCTTGATGAATTGCTAAGGGGCCTCTTTCTTGGAAAGACTGAGCCCCTGAACCTATTGCTTCTTATTGTGCCCTGGAGATGGTAACTGTTTAAGAACTCTTTTTCACTGGGACCCACAAACATAAGCCCCATTGGCCAACAGAACCAAACAGTATGGAGGTGTCCCGCGGTAGCAGCCACAAAATCAAGTGCCAGGCAGGGTAATGAGCTCCTTTCCGGGTGACACTGATTATTATAGTCCCATGTGAATAGGAACACAAGCCCCCTGGTCTCCAGAGCCAGGTGATCAAGAGGCATCACCTGGGTGACAGGTGTGAGAATCAGGGCACCGGATGTGTGTAAAGGCTTCCATCCAGGAGGTACTGATGCCCTGGAGCCCAGAGAGAAGAAGCCTTTAAGAGTTGTTTTTCAGAGGGACGCCTGGGTGGCTCAGTTGGTTAAGCAGCTGCCTTCGGCTCAGGTCGTGATCCCAGCGTCCTAGGATCACGTCCCACGTCGGGCTTCTTGCTCAGCAGGGAACCTGCTTCTCCCTCTGCCTCTGCCTGCCATTCTGTCTGCCTGTGCTCTCTCTCTCCCCCTCTCTCTCTCTGATAAATAAATAAAATCTTAAAAAAAAATAATTTAAGAGTTGTTTTTCAGATTGCTGCTGTTTTGTATATCTCCAGACACACCCCTATTGGGAGCCTTCCATGGATGTCTTAAGAGGGATGGGGTTTATGGCAAGATTGTGTGCTGGCTTCTCCTATCTGCTTTGATGTGGTTTTCTCCACCTTTGCCAGATGTGTAGTAGCCATTCAGCGGGCTTCAGGATTTTAAGAGCGAATTGTTCCATATGTAGCTGTAGACCCTCTGTGTCCATGGGAGGAGGTGAGTTCAGGATCTGCCTAGGTTGGAATCTTAAAATTAAACTTTTCCATTAGTATCTTCATGGATCATGAATTTCCTGGATTGCCATAGACCTTCTGCTTCTAAATGTTATGCATGTGGTCCTTTCATCATCTGCCTGACCCCTGACTGGATCGACATTTGCCATCCCTGTTCTTATGCTATTTTGGCCAAATTCTAGATAGTCATAAAAGGAAACTGGTATGTTCTCTATGAATATAATCCTTGGAAACTTGTGTCCACAGTAGGCTCCAGGACTCAGAGATCTTGTTATTAACAAATTTCCTTCTATGAGGATAGTCAGTAATCCTCATACACCAAGCTGATTGGGAATCTCAGCTGCTGAGAGACTTCTATAAGTAAATATGTAATCCCAATAATAAATGTATAGCAAATACTGAAAATGGTTTCCAACCAGGATTAGCCCGTTTGGGTCTCACTGTATACACATTTTCTAAATGAATCCAGATGCCCATCAGTAATTATTCTAATAAAATCAAGATTTTCAAAATAATGGTAGGCTTCAAATCATCTAACTGATTATTTTATTTTATAGATGATAAACTTGAAGTCCAAGTCCAAGGCAATTAAGTGACTTATCACATATTTATGATAAAGGTAGTACTGAAAGTTAGGTATCTTATTAACATTATGGGTTTATTAGAATATAGCTTAATATTCCAGAACACCAACATTGAAACCATTGAAACACCAAAACAACTTATGTGCCAATATCCTTCTAGCTTTTAGTACATAGATGGGCAATCCATTCCTCTTTATATAGAAATATATTTAGAACTAGTATAACTTTATTTGATATAACATTTAGTAGCCTTTTTTATAGTTTGCTATTCCAAAAAGAGAGTATAAATCTGTTTTAAAATACTGGCATTTCCCAGAACTAAAGTAAATCTGAAAAGCAAGTGTGTGTGTGCATTCTCTCCATTTTAGTATTCTCACATTTCCATGAAATCTGGAAAGCAGCTTTATGGAATTAATCTATTTTCTAATAACTTTAATTGAGACCAGAGATAAGCAAATTATATCTCCTTTTTATGTGTAGCAATAGAATGTCATGTACAGATTCTAATATCACAGAAAGTTATATCGAAACATCAGTGTCTCTGGCTACTTTACTTCTCTGCTTCTCTGGTTTCTCACCTCACATGGTTGTTTGAGGATTAGAGGTAATATATCCAACTCAGCTAGAACATCAAAGGACCTTAAGTGGTCTGCGTATTAACTTTCTATCATTGGTTCTCAGCAACTTTAGGTTTACCTAAGCAGACTGTGTAACTATTTTAAGATGCTAATATAGAAATATATACCAACATTAAGCCACATTAATAAATGGAAATACAGGCACTTGAACAGCCACATTATTTAGGAAGAGCCAGTCCTGCATGCAGGAACAATATCTTTTACTTAGATGATGTCCTATGAGGAACAGATAATGGTAGTTATTAAATTGTAATGGCTTTAGAAATCACTGGAATTTGTATCACTCAATGAGGAGGTCTTTCTCAAAGACACAAGTTCTGACTGATTATCAATCCTTGAGCTAATACATCAGTAGCATGAAGTTCATTAACCCGTCGGGACATTTTAGTCTTATAACACTGATGTTAAGTCTTATAATTATCACTGCTATTTGAAAGTATCAGGGAAAATCAAGTTCCTGATTGTGATTCTGGAGTCAACTTTTTCATTTTCTTTATTTTTAGTAAGGAAGAATAGTAATTTTAGATATGCATATAATTTTAAGGGAATCTTTAAGTCTTTTGAGTTGATTAGAACTGGATCTATGAAGTGACAATCAACTAATTGTACTTAAAATTGCTATGGTTTGTATTTTTATTTCTTTTAGCTATTTTATTTATTTGAAAGAGAGTGCAAATGAGGAGGAAAAGGAGAAGCAGGCTCCCCCTTGAGCAGGGAACCCAATGCAGGGCTTGATCCCAAGACCCTGGGATTCTGACCTGAGCCAAAGGCAGATGCTTAAGGGACTGAGGCACCCAGGTGTTATGTGACTTATATTTTTAAATGAAGAATCTTTAAGTAAAAATAACTAACAAGTGAAATCTCCTATTATAAGACTAATAACCTCAAGGTGACCAAGAATAATCTTTGGAGATACTAAAACTTTATTTTTAAAAAGTGGGAAAACTATGTGCCTCTCTAATAAGTAGGTTAAGATATAAATTCAACTTTTTAAATGGCAAGACAGAGAATAAGTATAAAGTCAATAAACTTAATGAATATTGATTTAAAAATCTACTTTTTCTTTGTGTTTCTTTTTTGTGTTTCCTTTTTTATTATAAGAATAATGCAACATTTTCAACTCTCAAAACCCTTATACCAACAGTTCCTCATACACATTTCCTGCTAAATCAGAGTTTTGGAGTGTAATTAAAGATATTTAAGGCATAATACTTTACTTTTAAATGTAAAAAGGGCACATGGTGGCAACAATCTTTTTTTTCTTTCCCTAAATACTAAATTCTAAAAAACCTGGTAAATGAGTCTAATTCTTAGTTATGCCAGGTACTGTCTGGGTAAATTTGTACTAATCTATCCCTACTGTGACTCAGTAGTCAATGTTTATCAATTTTAGGAATAATAATAATATTATTAGGGATAATTATAATGGTACTCCTACTGGTAAGAACAATATTTGACACTTCTCATTTTAAAGATTAGCTATATATCTCAACAGGGTTTTCTAGACAAATTGTTCTTGCTTTTTGCAAGTGAGACCTTTCTCTTCATTTTCGTCTATAATTTGCTTCCCTGGTGTACAGAGCCAGAGTTTATGTGAGCTTTGAGGACCTAGTCTACCCAAGCAAAAGAAGACTTCTCTTTCCTTTGCATCCTTTTCCTGTAAGGCTGTAAAGACAGAGGGGTTTCTTTTATAGCAGGAATAGACTCCACTACAAATCACTCCAAATATGGAGAGTCTGAGAAATCATTTATCATAAAGGAAGACTATATGGGAATTGTGAGTTCAACAGAAAGAGGGATAAAAAGAGAAATGGAAGAGAGATAGAGAGCGAGGAAGAGGTAGATTTTTTAAAAAGTTTGGAAACCTTAATGTTTATAGTGATTTCTTTTCCTCAAGTAAACAATACACCCAGCGTGTGTCATGACCAATTTCTTCTAATGGTTTACAAATGCATTTTGGGTACCAGGCTTTTACTTCATGAAAACAGTGGAAAGGAACCTCTAATATTATACAGACATATTATCCCTAGAGAGCAATGAATAATATGCAAATCTCTAATCCAGCATTTTTGTTTGTTTGTTTCAGTTCCTAGTAAGGCAAAACCTTAGGAATGACTGAGTAGGCCTGTAAAAGATGCATGGCCTGAGAAGAAAATGTTGCAGAACTAGTCTTTGGATCCAGTCTGAAGGATTTCTGTCCCATTCTCCAGTTTGACGTCTGGACACCTGGTCCAAACCATCCTTTTGTGTCTGCTTTGACTGCAGTATCATGTCAATTTTGAGTTTGCCTCCAAACACTGATTTTTTTTTATTTGACTCTATTAATATATTCATTGGGTTGGCCTTTTAGCAATTTTCTTTTCCTTTTTCTGACCATGATCTCAACAGAACAGTGCTCGAAAGTTGACTTTGACAACTTGGCATACTGCCTTCCCTCCTACTTTACAACTGTTTTCTTTCATGGATCTTCTGTGGGAGATATTTCAGCGGGTTTCAGTGACACCTTGATTCTAGGAGAATACCAACATAAACAAGCTGGCCTAATGACTAGTGAATGAATTCCTTTCCAAAAACATTCATGAGCGCTCCAGGGAAACATATACACTTGTTAGAGGTGGTCGTTCCACGGTATCAAGAGTTACACGGAGCGAAGCAATCTGTGATGCCTATAGTAAAAGAGAAGGGTCATGGATTAAAAATGTTTTGCTTAATAACAAAGGATGAAGCAGCTATAATGTGGAACCTCCCCTGAAACTTGGAACTTCGTACCAGCAGCAAGCATTGCGCCTCCTCTTAGCCCTACCGTGTGTCTCCGTTTCTACACCTTCCTGACCCCTGCCCACCCTCACACCCCATTCCATTCTAAAGCAGTAGGACTGGCCATTGGTACTGAGGACTTAAGTGTCGTGATTTTCCTTTGCAGATTGCATCAGAATGTCCAGAAACAAAAGCAGTGGTGTCACCGTGGCCATATCCAACTGCTAAATTACAGTTCCAAATCACTCACCCGATGATGCAGTAAGATCTCCCTGTGTATCACTAACAAGATAACTAACCCCCTCTGGAGCAGATAAAGGAAATACCTGCTCAATTTGCTTTTCATTTACGTTTTTGTTGTTGTTGTTGTTTTAATTCCAACAAATTATATATTCTTTTTTCCAAGTATTGTGACTATCAGTCTCAGATTTTAAAAATCTAGTGTCAATGCAGTTTATATCATGGAAAATTAAATTGATGGGTCCAATGAATATTTGTCAAGAATTTGACAAAAATTCCTGTCTAAATTACACAGATAATAGAGTAAAATTAACTCTCAAACAGAATTCCCTGTGGACAAATTCCTGAAACCTTCAGAATTGGATTGAGATCATGTAATTATTTCAGAAAATGGAAAAAAAATCGTTGTTAAGGAATACCTGCCTGTTTTTTTGTGGGTGACAGAGGAACTAATGATCTTTTCTGAAGTGAATCATTGCCATAAGCCTTGCTTTCTGCCAACCAACCTCCAGCTGCTTTCTTTGACAAACTTTTTATTATGCTTATAATTTTTTATTTTTTGGGTTTCTTGTCTGTTCAAGTATTAGGACTTAAAGCAACTATTTTTCCTATTGCTTTGCCATTCCTTGACCTCTCTCTTTACCTATGGCACAACCGGAGACTAAAGAGTAATATACGAAATACCGCATCGAATATTAACAACACTTTTCATTCATCACCTATAAAATAGATAGTGAAGGAAAACATCTAACTGACAGCTGACAAAGCTTTTCTTGTCTTCACTCCCATGGCACAATTCTAACAGTTGCAGTTTTCCCAGATGTATAGGGATGCTGACTGTGCTAGTTGACATGCTGTTCTTAGCAAAATGCAATGTGTTCAATCAAGCTGGTAGAGCCAGAGTCCATAAATTTATCATGCAAATGTGAGTGGGGAGAAAGCCTTCTCAAATGATGCAGATGCACGGGAAGAAGCCAGGTCTAGCTCCTGTTTCCAACCCTACAGTGTCAGTGTTACTGTTTCCCTCGCCTGTGGTCACATCTCTTACCACTGCTCAAAACACTGGTAAAATTTACTTAAAATGCAGGATTATCACAAAAGACTTTCCATTTAGGAAATGAGCACACGTCCACACAGGTTTTTCAGGCACGTTACATAGGCTATTACGTTGTTAGAAAATGTACTAGGGCAATACTTCCTGTCTTCACTGCAACAGAGGGAAAGAGGTGAAATATACATGAGGTGGTTAGAATACTAAACAGTAGTAGGAAAAAACTTGAATTTCATAATAAAGTTTAACTACTAATAAACAATGACTATACTGTCTTCCAAAATATGGTTATTTGCCAAAATTCACATTAGTAAATGTCAAATTTACAGACTACAGTTTCTCAAATTTGTATCTAAACTGCCCTAAAGAGTCTAAGAAAAACTTGATCACCAGAATCCCTATTTGTCTGGAATTAAATAAAAATAAATTTCAAATATACACAGTGGGCATTTAATGTATCATAGCAATATTTCTTAAATCCCTTTAGAAACATTTTTATATGTTTAAACCAGTGAGAATTAGAGAAATAATTGATTTGAATAGACTTTGCTAACATTGATATCTTGCATCTGTCATATGTCAGTAGGAACTATTTTTTATATATTAAAAAATATATATATTTTTAAAATATATTTCTGTGTGTGGTGTTACAGTATATCAAAAGTTTTCTTTTAATTCTTCACTAGAACTTTTTAATATTAGTAATTTTATTCCTGATTTTTCTTGTTTTTTTTTTTCTGGCTTTATACCTTCATTATTTCCATTCTGCTCTTGGGATTATCCACCAAGTTTTGTTTTGTTTTGTTTTCTCTTAACCATGTGGCATAATTTTATTTCTGTTATTTGTCCTAGAGTATTTAAAATGTATGTTCAGGGGCGCCTGAGTGGCTCAGTGGGTTAAAGCCTCTGCCTTCAGCTCAGGTCATGATCTCAGGGTCCTGGGATCGAGCCCCGCATCGGGCTCTTTGCTCAGCAGGGAGCCTGCTTTCCTTCCTCTCTCTGCCTGCCTCTCTGCCTACTTGTGATCTCTCTCTGTCAAATAAATAAAAATAAAATATTTTAAAATGTATGTTCAGAGGTGCCTGGGTTGCTCAGTCATTAAGGTTCTGTTTTGGGCTCAGGTCATGATCCCAGGGTCCTGGGATCAAGCGCCTTATCCGGCTCTCTGCTCGGCTCTCTGCTCAGCAGGGATCCTGTTTTTCCCTCTCTCACTCCCCGACATGTGTTCCCCTCTCTTGCTGTGTCTCTTTTTGTCAAATAAGTAAAATCTTTAAAAATAAAATAAATAAAATAAATATGTTCATACAGAAACCTGTCCTTAAATCTTTATAGTGACTCTATTCACAATCACCAAAAACTGGAAAGACCCACATATTCTTCAACAAGTTATATATAAACAATCTCTTGGACCTCCATCGAGTGGAATACTATTTAGTAAAAACGAATAAACTACTCTTACATACAACTTGAATTGATCTCCAAGACATTATACTAAGTAAACGAAGCCTGTCTTAAAAGGTTATATATTTATGACATTTGCATATTTACATGACATTCTGTAAACTATACACTTGACAGTCTTTGCCTGGGTACACGGATAAAGGACATGTGATTTAAAAAAAAAATTATGTTTTTATTTATTTATTTGACAGAGAGAGATCACAAGTAAATAGGCAGAGAGGCAGGCAGAGAGAGAGAGGGAAGCAGACTCCCTCCTGAACAGAGAGCCCGATGTGGGGCTCAATCCCAGGACCCTGGGATCATGACCTGAGCCTAAGGCAGAGGCTTTAACCCATTGAGCTACCCAGGCACCCCTAGGACATGTGATTTTAAAGGGATAGCACAAGGAAGGTTTTTTGGGATGATGGAACTGTTTTGTATTCTTATTGTTCTAGTTGGTTATATCAATTTCTATATGTGTTATAATTCATAGAGATGCGTGCTAAAACATAAATTTTAAAATATGATAAAAACAACTTGACGACCTAACAATGCAAGATAACTTTCACAGAGGCTGATGGGCATTTTTTTTTACCCCCACTGGAAATGAGAAGAATTTTGTGGAAATTATAATAATCTTTAAATATTGTAAGACTATCTTGTGCTTTATGCAAAATTTTCAAAATTAAGAATGTTGGACTTATTTACAACTATTACTGGTTTATAGAATCTCACTTATTTGACTTTGGTATTACACACTCTTATTATACCATTCTTTTTCAGCTCTGATTTTGTTAATTTAAAACCCAAACTTCTAGGTCAACAACTGCAATCAGTACTCCACTAATTTTAGATTATTAAAAGGATCCTTAGCTTTGTTGGCCATTCAGGGAGGTCACAAAGTTGAGGAAGAGAAGTGACTGGATTCTTTTTCTTCCCTCTGGTATTATAAGTCTCTTTCTGAGTTTATTTAAGTGACTGAGAGCTGCCAAGATCTTTCAGTTTGGAAATTGGAGATACTTAATGCTTGAGCACATGGCTCAACAACATTAACATTTTAAACTTGGCATAAGCCTCAGTCTCAGAGAAAAACAGCTGCTTTGCTAAGTACTGTTGAAGGGGGGACTGCGAGGGAAATGATCATTAAAAAGTTTAAAATAAGTGGAAATGCTATTCTGTGCTATCATTAGAAAGTTTTGTGAAATGTTAGCAGTTGAGGAAAACCTTACCTCCACCTTATTAGATATTACACTGAGTGGGATACATGAACGGGGGGAAAAAGCACAGTTGTTGACAATTGTATTAAAACAGAAATTTATGGGGTGTCTGTATGGTGCAGTTAAGTGTCAGACTCTTGGTTTTGGCTGGAGTGGTGATCTCAGGGTGTTAAAATCAGCCCCTCATGGACCTCCATACCAGCAGAGAATCTGCTTAGGACTGTCTCTCTCTGCCCCTACCTCCTGCACATGTACCCACATGTGCTCTCTCTCTGTGTGTGTCTCAAATAAATAAGAAAATCTTAAAATATATATATATATAATGTAAACCTAATAATTCTTTGGATTCTTTAAGATGTGTTTCTGTATCTCAAGTCAAATATGTCAGTACACTTTTGAGGGGTATTTAAAAGGAGAGTGTTTGATGTAGCTTCCTCAACAATACCCCAGTGTCCTCACATCTAACCTGTTCATCTTGGGACATTTGCTTTGAAGCATTTACCCATTAAGGGATATTTCCTTTAAAGATTTGTTTATTTGAGAGAGAGAGAGAGAGTGTGTGTGAGAGAAAGGGGGGGGCGGGGGACAGAAGGAGAGAGAGACAAAATCTCAAGCAGACTCCTTGCTGAGCATGGAGCACAATGTGGGGCTTGAAACCAAGACCTTGAGATCAAGACCTGAGCTGTAACCAAGAGTCAGATGCTTAACCTACAGCACTACCCAAGATCCCCAAGACTGGCATAAAATATTGAGATGAGGAAAGATGACTCGCCTATTTCCTGTCTCTCATCCTGTCCTCTTCTTCCTCCTCCCTCTCCCCTTCACTCCTTTTCTTTCTTTTTTTCCCCCTTTTTAAAAATCTTAACACACGGTGCCTGGGTGGCTCAGTGGGTTAAGCCTCTGCCTTCGGCTAAGGTCATGGTCTCGGGGTCCTGGGACTGAGCCCCGTTTCAGGCTCTTTGCTCGTCTGGGAGCCTGTTTCCTGCCCCCCACACATTCTCTGCCTACTTGTGATCTCTTTCTCTCAAATAAATAAATAAAATCTTTAATAAATAAATAAATAAAAATAAATTTTAACGCAGAGTGACATAGAAATTCAGTTCTATAATAATCATATAAACAAAAGATAAGGAAGACATAAAGGGTTAAAACGAGTTAGAGGCAATAAATCACAGTGAAATAGTATACCATTTGTCTTGTCTTCTTGAACATGTCATAAGTTGGTCTCAAGAACCTTAAAAGTTTGGACATAGTTCTTTTGTTTTGTTTTTGTTTTTAAGATTTTATGTATTTATTCAACAGAGAAAGAGAGAGAGGGATCACAAGTAGGCAGAGAGGCAGGCAAAGAGAGACAGGGAAGCAGGCTCTCCGCCAAGAAGAGAGCCCAATGCGGGGCTTGATCCCAGGACCCAGAGATCATGACTCCAGCTGAAGGCAGAGGCTTAACCCACTGAGCCACCCAGGCGCCCCATAGACATAGTTTTCTATATGCATTTTACATATAGATATGTCTCTGTTATTTGCTTTTTTGAATGTTACCTAATATAAAACTTATGTTAGATGGAAATAAATATAGATTTTCATCACCGACTCAATTCATTCTCTATTTTGGCTTTGAGCATCTTAACCCACAGCCAGTTTTGTTTCATTTACATTCTTTTGAAAATGTCTAGCATTATTCAGATTCTTTACTTAAAACTCAGAGTAGAGGATGTCAATTCCTTCTCAGAAATCAGTGAAATTCCACCCACTCTCAGAAAGCATATGTGGCCTGTGAACACATCATCCAAAGTTTAATCACCAGCAATTTTTTTTTTTTAAGTAGCATGTTTGCCATAGAAAAGAATAGCCTTTGATAATAGTTATGTCTGAAATACCTGTTCAAAAAAATGGATCACCATGTTTAGAATCTCTTTTTGTTATTTTTTTATTCAAGTGCATTCTGGCAAATGATGAAAAAAAATAGTGTTTACAAAACAGATGAATAGTTAATATCCTCCAGTGTTATGCTATCATTACTTTTGAACACTTATCACAGTCTTAGACAATCGCCTTTCTAAGGAAGGTTAATTCTATTTAAAAATATTTATTTATTTATTTTAGAAAGAGAGAGTGGGAGCAGGGAGGGACAGGGAAGGGGGGAGAGAAACTCAAGCAGATACTACACTCAGCGTGGAGTCCCACGCAGGCCTCAGTCTCACAATACTGAGACCAGGACCTGAGCCAAAACCAAGAGTCAGATGCTTAACTGACTATGCCAACCAGGCAACCCAGAAGGTCAATTTTAGTTTTATAGTCATGTCAAACAAGAGCATTCTAAGGCTAAGATACTAAGATATTGCATGTATATTATATATATATATATATATATATATATATATATATAATCTCACTATAAAGACTGCAACTGAAAAGATAATCTTAAATATTGCTTTATTGATTGTGTCACAACGAAATAATTCTAATATTGTGTTTATTAAGTTTTACTTTTTCTTTAGGAATAAAAACAATTTCAGGGTAGTGTTCTTATTTTTTCACTGTGTTATGTTTGGAAAAAAATAAGTCAACTAAAGAGTAACTCCTTCTTTTTTTCTCCTTTGTGTGTAATGGCAGTAGTAATTCAGTAATGCTGCCCTGGAAAGCTAATAAAATGTCATCCCGCTGTCTCCTTTGATCTCTGTCTTTTAGAATAATACTTTAAGAAAGACAATAGCATACAGAGAATATCCAAAAGCAGTCAGGTTTCCAGCATTTTCATTGAAAGGAAGTTAGTCTCCCTTATTTTCATTGTGTATAAGTAGGTTTAACAAATCCCATTATGTACCTTCTATAGCTAATGTTTTGCTAGAGAATATCTCCCACTTTCTAATGATCATCTCATCCCCCTCTTCCTGTCACCATGCTGGGGGGAACAGTAACCCATTAAGTTTTGCTTTATTCATTGAGAAAAAAAAACAAAATGCCAATGCAAGTTTTCTCGCCAGAATATTGAGTTTCAGTTTTTCCTATACTGTCATGCACCAATTAAGATAATTCTTTCATGATTTATTCCTTTCTTAAACTTATAAGGAAAGTTTTTTGAGTTTTTGTTTTGTTTTATTTTATATGGTGAATACAAAAATGTTCACAATCTATAGTACTTCCATAGATTCCATTATTTTATGCTGTAACTACTCATAATTAGTGAGTACATAGAACTTGGTTACAATCATAAGATAACACAATAGGAGAGGGTCAGACTAAGTATAATTTATTCAGTCATCATTTTGCAGAAGGGTTTGAAGCTTAATTAGCTAGGGTGTACAGGCTGATCTAATGAGAATGACACTTAAGAAAGACCTAATTACTCAAAATGATTTCACTGGGACACAGGAACCACTGAACCAGGTAGAACTTTTGACATTAATAAGGTAAGAAAATAATCATAATAATTAATCTTATATTATATGTCATATATATACTATATATAGTATAATACATAGAGTATAATACATACTATTGTATTATACATAATAATAATAATAGTTATTATACACATGAACTATCTATATATAGCATATATTTACATATAGTAGAATATATAGTACTGTATATACTGCATATATACTATATATACTACTATATGTATACTACTAAATAAATAGCTCTCCTTATATATTATATATCTGTATCTCTATATATACTATATATCTATAAAGAGATATAGATACATACAAGAGTGTATAAATATATATCTACAAATATATTACACACAAATACTATATACTATATATCTACAAATAAATCTTTAGTTATATACCTACTTTATATTTATCTCTCTCTATATATATATATACTTAGTAACTCCTTAAGCCATTTCCTTAAGATGCTTCATATCCCCTCTATAAGATAAGCATTTTTATCCTTGTTTTACAAAAGAAACTGAAGTGGCTTTAATTTGTAAAAACACAAATTTGTACTTCATTAACTGATGACATTTCCAACATTTCAAGGTCATCTTTGCAGCTATGGAACTTGCGGTAGAATAGATGCAATGCTATGACACAAAATCTCGACCTTGGAATTTGCTTTAAATATAAGAAAGTATTACATCATGAGCTCAGATGTATCCATTAATGCATTCTGATAAACATCTTATATTGTATGCTGTGGTATATAATGGATAAAATACCTGGGGTTTGCTGAATTTATTTAATAAGATATTCTATAATTTTGGTAGTTACCTAATATAATGCCATTAAATCTAATCAACATATGTCATTATCTTTCTCCTTACATATATCAACAATATGAATTTGGGAGACTAAGTCCAAACCTTTCAACTGTATGGACCTCAAAAGTGCTTTTAAACATAAAATTAACATGTACAAAAATTATTAGTTTAATAACAATATGTGCAGCTATATTATGAGATTTTTCCATTTAAATAACTTCTGAAAAGCCATATTATAATTTTGATGCAAATTTGCCATGAAAAAATACTATCAAAAGATATATTATGATTTCAGATTTAATAATTGATCCTGCATGTAAAATAAATAACTTTTATTGTATGGAACAATTAATTTCTCTTCATAGATATTTATGTATGAAATTAAATATTTCATACATTCATTAATTTTATAATTTTAGAAACTAGCCACTCTGAGGTGAACTAATCAACTTTTCCATTTGTGTAAAAGCTAATTCTTTAATGGGCAGTAATAATTTTCTCTGCCTAATGAGTCATCATGCATGCCCTGCATATTGAGCACTTGAAATAGTCTTTTTATTTTCATCATCATCAACAATATTGTACTGTGTCTGTCAGTATCAAAATTTTGATCTTCTGATTATATATGTAAATCCTTCTTCATTTTAACTGTGCTGTAAACATTAATATAATTTTACCCTTTAAAAGGCCAGCTATCATTTCATGAATTCATGAATTTCTGAAAGTGCCCTTGTTTGTTATTTATTGATTCTCATTAAAAGCCTGCCAAAATTTAGAAATGGGACCAATGTCTTGAGATAGAAGTGCAAAATGGCACTTTTATGACACTTGCATATGGATGCAATAAAGGAAGCATAAGTCAGCCCACATATTAAGCACAATGCCTGTATTTGTTTGTACACTGGCAATTTTAGTATTTTTATGAGTGAGATGTGAAGCCACTATGATTTTGCATGAGGAATCTGAGGCCAGAAACTGTAAAAGCAAACTGTTTCTTAAAACTGTAGCATATTGCTATACTTATTTTGCAGAAAATATGAAATATGAAAGAAACTTATTTTTCTCTAAATGAAAAGATAATAATTTATTTCCTAGGAAAATACTATATATAAGGAACCAAATGAAATACATTATAAAATTTATTTAAATGAGCATATGATAAAAACTCAATATTTTTCTTTCAGTTAAACAAGTTTCATCCCCATACTAAGAGCTTCAACTCTATTATGTAATCATTGAACTTTTGAGACAAATATCTAACCCCCAGTTGACTCCCATTGCATCCATATCACTATCTTTCCCTCATGTAAAATGTTAAGTAAGAAAAAAAGGGAAGCAAGTCATTTATTTTTCAAGATTATCCATGACCTTAACAGTAGAAAAGTAGAGGATGCCTGGGTGGCTCAGTGGGTTAAAGCCTCTGCCTTGGGCTCAGGTCATGATCCAAGGCTCCTGGGATAGAGCCCCACATAAGGCTCTGGGCTTGGTGGGGAGCCTGCTTCCCTTCCTCTCTCTCTCTGCCTGCCTCTCTGCCTACTTATGATCTCTGTCTGTCAAATAAATAAATAAAATCTTAAAAAAAAGTTAAAAATATAGAAAGTAAAATTTTAAGGACATGGGGAAGTTCAAAGAACAGTTAGGTTTAAGAGTGATGGGCAGCTAAAACAGATGTGGGCAGTACCTAAGAGCAAATTAATTTTTCCAGGATTTTTAGCAACTAAACATTTACAACCTTAGTGTTGTTTCCATATCAATATTATTGTCAAACGAATTCTATTTTCTACCACCTTAACTTTTGACCTAGATCAATGCATGAATTTGTTGCACTGTGATCAATCATTATGATTGTTATTAGTCATTCTGTGCTTCATGGCAGACTATTGAAAATAACCACAGATCAAAAACAAAAACAAAAAACAACAGTCAACTTAAGGAAAACCTATACTATTGTAGTTAATTTCCTAGAGCTGTATCACATGGACATGGTTGGGCGTTATGATACAGAACACTTGCTTCCTATAGATATATAAAGTTTCAGATTAAATAAAAATTTTTGAAACTAGTTTATTCTGTAACATTGAAAAATTATTAATTCTCTGTTGACCATAGTAGTGGTCAATCTTTTTGAGATGAACACATCTGTATCTCAGTAACTCTTTGGGCCCAAGAAGTATTTAGTTCATCATCAATTATCCTCATCATATATGTCAACATCATTCCGCAGGTTTCTGTATGATTAGAGAAAAGGATTACTAGATGAATTTTCCACAAGAAATATTTTTATGCATTTCCTCTATTCCTAAATATGCACCCCGCTACACTCTGTATCAGTGTGATTATTAGATTTCCCACAAACCATATGCATTAATAGATTAATGCTGATGGAGACTTTTTCGAGAAGAACTCTTTGATTTCAAGCTTCCAACTCCACATCTCCCATCAACCAACTTAGTGTGTAGGAGTTGAGAAAGTAGAGGTGGTAATATCAGCTTTTACATATATATATATATATATATATATATATATGCTAACGGTTTAATTTTTATAGTTTTTGGCATATGTTAATTACTTGAAGGCGATATTTCCCCCAACATGGCTTCTGACTTTCCCACTTTAGCATTTTCAACTTTAGCTCCATTAGTACTTCTCTTTTCCTCAGATAGGAACACTTCCCACCTAAGCACTTACCACAATTTTAGATGCGCTTCAACACATAATTAGCCTTTTGAAAAATAGCTTTAAAAAACTTAGAATACATTTGCAACTAAATGAACACGGGGAAAAAAAAGTTATTTCCATTACAACTAAAGCAGTCTGAAAACTGATAAAAAGTCAGAAACTAGTTGTTAAAATTGTCTATTTCAGAAAAAAAATAATTTAACAATATATATAAACCTAAATTTTAATTATCTTTTGCCAAGCCACCTTTGTATATACTATATGAAATATTCCTCTCTTTTAATGTGCATACAGAGATACAATTGTAACAATTCCCCCAAAATAGATATTCTTATTCCCTAGTGCTAAAGGTTAGCAAATTATGATCAGTAGGCCAATCATTTGACTTTGCAAAAAAAGTTTTATTGAAACGGACTCATCCCCATTCAATAACTTAGAAAACAGGTGACTGTTTATTTACTACAACAAAAGAGTAGTTGTAATAGACAATTTATGAGCTGCAAAATTTAAAATATTTACTCTCTGGTCCTTTTAGAAAAGTTGCCAGTGCCAACACAGGAGTATGTCTTGATCAGAGTTTCTGAAATAATTTGTGCTATGATATATGTACATGCTGTATTAAAAGTAACTTCCACCAGCAAAGCTGCTACAGAAATTCTTGAGGTTTCTATTTCACCAGCAGCTCTTAAAAAAGAAAGATGTAAAGATTTGCTTACTTATTTGCGAGCGTTCGTGCACGAATGAGTGGAGGTGGGAGCAGAGGTGGTGTCTTAAGCCCACGCCCTGCTCAGCACAGAGCTAGACAGGGGGCTAGATTTTAGGACCCTGAGATAACGACCCTAAGATCATGAGTTGAGCCAAAATCAAGAGTCAGAAGCTTGACAAACTATACCACCTAGGCACCCTAGATCCCTATTCAGTGCCACTTTTTTAAGAACTCTTCAAAATCCATCCACTGATGATCTCCCTTCCAAGATTCTGCTTCCACACCTCTCGCTGAGTGTGCAGTGTGACACTAACTCTCTACAGCCAGTTGGATAGAAACATTTCCTCAAGTAGATAAAAACTGATTTTCTTCCTCAGGTATTAGTTATCCATGAGTGCTTAACCTATAAAGTGACCTACACTTGAAGGCAGAAGCTGTCATGTCAAAGATGCAGTCTTGAACAATACATGATATTGAACAAATGGAAAGAAATAGCTACAGGGGAAAAAAAAGTAGAAGTGAAAAGACACACCAAAAGGAGCAAAGACATGTATTGAAAGAGAAGAGACACTGTCTTAATTCTAAAAAGAATTCCTAGTTTGAATTTTTTTAGGAGTCCAATCTATTTTGGTAGAAGAAATTGGAAGATATTGCATCCATAATCATGAAAAGAACATGACTTAACATAAAGAATTGGGTTTTTAAAAAGTGTTTTGACAAGTTATAAATACAGTTGTTAAATAAAATAATCCATATGAAAATTAGAGATATAAAGTAAAAAAAAAAAAAAAGAAGAAGAAAGAAAATAACAGAAATAATGAGAGAGAGAAAAGAGAGGAGAGGATGGAGGATACATTACGTGGGAGGTATGAGAGACGTAGAAAATCATTTAAACAGGTTTGATATTAGAATTATAGGAGTTCCAGAAGGAGATAACCTAGAAAATATATAGTAAAACAGGTTTAAATGGTCAAAATCACTAAAATGAACTTTGGGCTTGATTTTCCTAAAATCTGAAAATACCTAGAGCAAATGTATTACATCACCATAGGTCTTCGTTGAGTTACTAATTTGCCATTCATCTTTGTGGTATGACATTCTCTTAGTTGCCAAATCTAATCAGATTTATGATGCCAATAGCATCTTCCCAAACCCACACCATTTTTTTCATGTCACTTGACCTTTTGAAATTAACATTTATGTGAATATGTGTTTGTTTGTTTTTACGAACACCTGTTTCCCTCATTCAACTCTGCCCTCCATGAGAATAAGGGCTATACATCAATTTTCAACAGGTTGTATGTTCCACACTTCTCATCAAGCCTAAAACACAGTGTGCTTTGCATTCATGCAAAATCCTGACATTACAAAGAATTATGAATTACTGAATGATTTTCTTTTTTTACTGAATGATTTTTAATTAGGAATTGAAATTACTATTTAATATGTTTTGAGTAATATCTAAAGGATGGTAACTTCTGAATGGAAGGGCCATTTCTCTTCTGTATTTTATACTTTAGTATGTACCTAATAGAAAAAAAAAATCACTCAATTTATAATTTTACAATAAAAAAATCAGAAGCAACTGTTACTAAGGAGATAAAAAGTTGGATTGTTCTATTTGCCTATCCTATTTTAAATGCATTATTATATACAATGATCTTCTTTAGTATTCTTGGAGTATTAAAATTCCCCATTTATGTTTCTCTTTATGCTTTTCCTCCTATTAGAGGAGACAATCTGTAAATATTAATATTGTAATGATCTTTCAGATGAAAGAGGAAAAAGGGACTTCCATTGCCAAATTATTCAATCCACTTAAGGGGAAAATCAATTTTGTAACATGCAGGTGTTATAAATATGGTCACATATATGCAAATATCGGCGCTGTCTTATATCAAATGCGTGTAATTACATACAATTAAATTGACATTGAAAAACAAAAGATTAACCATGAAATATTATGTGCAACATTACACAGTTATTCATACAACTGTTTTGCTGATAGAAAAAATACAGGAATTATAAATTAAAAAATGGATTTTGGGATTTCATTAAATGTGGAAGGAAGTTGTTTAGAAAGATCAAGAAGACCCCACATTTATGGGTTCCATCATAGTGGCTGTATGTTGATAGAAGGTAAAATAGGCAAGGCCACTATTAGGAAAAACTGACACTAAGTAAAATAAAGCGTGGTTTGATCAAGGAAACATTAGTAATAGATGCAAACCTTTATTAGTAAGCAAAAATGAAAATGTCTTTGTATTGGGGAATTTGAGAATATTTCACAGAGGATTTTGTATTTGAGGGTCTTAAATAATGAATAGAAGCTTTGCAGAGAAAAGGGGGTAGAATGCTAAAGAGGAGAGAAAGCATGTGTATAAGAATGGGATAAAGAAGTAGAGTGGTGGGGGCGCCTGGGTGGCTCAGTGGGTTAGGCCGCTGCCTTCGGCTCAGGTCATGATCTCGGGGTCCTGGGATCGAGTCCCACATCAGGCTCTCTGCTCAGCAGGGAGCCTGCTTCCCTCTCTCTCTCTCTCTCTGCCTGCCTCTCCGTCTACTTGTGATTTCTCTCTGTCAAATAAATAAATAAAATCTTTAAAAAAAAAAAAAAAAAGAAGTAGAGTGGTGAGGACCTTTATGAACTTGCTTGGAGAACCTAAAGGATTTGGTGAGTGTAATATAGGGTCTAAAGAATGCGAATGATGGAAAACAAAGGTGAATGGCTTGTAATGAAAACTTAGAACAAGTAAAGAGGTACATAGTCATTCTATAGGGAACGTTATGTTTATATAAGACCTCAGAAAAAGAGTATTTTTGTTTAATGGATCATGACTCTAAAAACGTCGAAGTGGGGAAAGACAGAAGAAAAGAGGAAATGGACAGAGACATAGTCAGCAGAATCTAGCAAGAGTTAAGAAGAAAGTGAGTGGTCTGACCAAAGAAGTGGCACAGCTCAGTTCGAGGAGAACCGCTTAGGAGATGAAATCTGCAATACACAACCATCGGTTTTAGTGTCAAAGTCAAAGTTAGCATAAATAAACTGAGTTTTTATCTTCATATTTCTAGGGCCTTATTAAAAACAACAACAAAAACTTTCCTTTAAGGTGACATAGAAACAGTCACCAAGGGCATTACCCATTATCTAATATAAATTTACAAGTAACAGTGATATTTGTGGTTTTTTTAGTTGTTCAAACAGTTCTTATTGTTGAAAACAGATATTAGTAAACATCTTTAGGATGAATGAGTAGATAGATAAATAAACTTGACAACAGATTTCATGTACTTCCATGAAGAGAATAAATGGTTGTAATATTAAATAACTACAAGTAGGTCATATTCAATATATGTTATTTATAGGTGTCATATATTACCGTATATTATTTTCATATTTTTCATATTTCATATGAAAATTGGCTGATATCATTCTGAATGCAATTTCTATTGTGATATTATTATTTTAGTAGTACGTTTTTCTTCTAAATGTGATGTAAATATAAGCACTGCCAAATAAGAGAAAATAAATTTTGCACTTCCCATGGCTAACCAACCTCAAAAGGTTCTAGTTTTAACCACTCAAGTACTTTCTCAAAATAACAAAAACAAATGCTTTTCTTTATCATTAACTTTTCAAAGCCTGCTGACTTTTGTGAAATCACTGCAGCTAGGCTCAAATGGTGTATGAAATGAAAATTTCCTGCCTAGCCACTGCACATAGGAAACATCATGACAATGTCTTGCAATCAATGTTCTGCTCAGTTATTTTTTGTAATACTGAGGTCATGGAGTAAAACTTACTGAGGAAGAGAAGAAGGGCAATCGAAACTTTTCTTCAAGTGTTATTTTGATTTACCCTTTTCTGCATACGCTTAATTGGAGATAGTAGATCAACCAGAAAACAAGTGCTGCATTCAACTGGAGTAGTTACGGATGCTCCAATCCCAAATATTGCATGTATATCAGAAATTTGTATATAAAAGTGTTCCCAGTTGGTGAGCACCAGCCACAGTTGTTACGCCAGGTTTAAAAGCTTTGTGACCCCAGAGAAGGTTCTGGCTTATCTGTCTTTTGTGTTTTCACAACAGCAGCTTTGGAAAGTAGGCATTCTTCCTAACATATGTCTACTGCTTTTTATGTCTATTGCATTTTATGTAAAATGTGGATACAAACTGACTTGGTTTATTAAGAGATATGATAACAGCTATAGACACATAACACAGCACATAAACTCCCCCATAAAAGTGTTTCTATTTCCTCTTGTAGTACTCAGTTTATTTTCTTTTCATCTGTATAACTAGAATCCAATGATATATAGCAGAAGAGGTATCATATTCCATTTTTAAAATGTGCCTTTCCCAAAAAACAAAAACACATAGACATGCCATATATTTATTCTTGTGTTTTCACTTTTTCTTATGAATTGCATTTATTCAATTTCCAAGGCATTTAGAGCAAGTTCATTTTTGTTCTTGTTGTTGTTGTTTTACCCCTAAGCCAGTATCAGTATAGGTGCAGGGGTGACAGGAGAAGGCATTCATTCACTGAGAGCTTCCTTTGTGCTAGCAATTATTTTATGCACCAACAGAAGCTAGAACAGGTAGTCTTAAGCAATGTTTCAAAATGAATCCTTTTTTTTTTTTTTTTTTGCATTTGACAATAAAGAGAAAGGAAAGATAAGCAGCAGCCTATTTATCTATGAACTGATTTTGTTTCTGTTGTTTTTATTTTTATTTATTTATTTATTTATTGTTCTGTGGAACTAGAATAAAGAACCAGGATGTTATAATGCAGAATCACCAAACTTATTTTATGAAAAGGGTAATTGTAAAACCAAAGTCTGAAATTCAGAAGAAAATTACTATATAAACTGTGGCTAGGTTCTCAGACAAGGTGATAAATGCCTAGTCTGTGGTATCATTTCACATTACTATTCAAAGAGGACTAGGATCAGAATTATAAAATATGACTTATAAAACTTAGAATTTCCCACTTATCATGTGATTTTATGTGACTTAATTCCTCCTTGTGAGTAGTACTATTTTAATTCCTATAGTAATCAAATTTGAAAGCATTCTATATTCCGGAAAGTGCCATAAAAATTGTATTGGTGTCCTAGACCTGTCATAAAACAATACAAAACAAAAACAAAAACAAAAACAAACAAAACCCACACAAACTGTATAGATTAAAACAACAGAAATTTGTTTCATAGATCTGGAGGCTAAAAGTCCAAAATCAAGATGTCAGCAGGACCACAGACCCACTGAAATGAGTACAAGAGTCATTCCTTGCTCTTTCTAGCTTCTGGAAGCATTCTATTCTTCCATCTTTGTATGGCATTCTCCCTCTGTTTCTCTGCCTTCACACAGCCAACTTAAAAGGACTCAGTTCATATTGGAGTGGATACTCACTCAACTCCAATAGGTCCACTTCACAGAGTGGGCCTCTACCTCAGTATCACCTCATCTTAATCAATTGCTACTGCAACCACCCTATTTACAAATGAGATCATATTCCGAAGATATGAGCTTCCACATAACTTTTTCGGAGAGGCACAATTCAACACATGACATAAATATTTAAATACTATACTGTTTATTAGTAGTTAGATTCTGATAATTTATGCATAAAATGGACTTTTTATCTTATTAGAAAAAAATAGCACTCATAGCTACTCATGGATATATAAAGTAAAAAGTGTGCCAAAAGAAACAATTGTTTGTTCCGTGCCTACCAACATTAATTATATAATGAATTCATACTTTTCACACGCTGTCTTTATCAAGTAAGGTTTGTTAGGAAGGTTTGTGTTGTACTTTTCGTGTTTTTGTTTTTGTTTTTTTTTTAACCTCATTTGATTCCTTCAATAATCCTGTAAGTAAGAATTCATAAAACTATTTCAAATAAGAAAAGTGAAGCTCAGACTGGTAATAGTAATTCACTCAAAATTATAAAACACAAATAGCAAACTGGAAACTAGAACAATTTTAACTCCAAGTATAAAAATTTTTTCATTAAAACAATTTTTCTTATCATCCCATATATACTTTCTGATAGCCATAGTTCATTGGTCATTGATTTAATGACCAGCTTCACACTGATGGTGCTTTAAAATATATATATATATGTGTGTGTGTGTGTGTATATATATATATATATATATATATATATATATATATGACTTTATATTTCCCAAAACTTATGAGAAATAGTCTTTGCATCTGGTCAACATTAAAATGGGATGTGCTTAAAAATGATTGAGTAGGAACACCTGGGTGGCTCAGTCAGACTTCTGACTCTGCGTCAGGTTATGCTCTCAGGGTTCTGGGATCAAGCCCTGTGTGGGGCTCTGGGCTCAGCCAAGAGTCTGCTTGTCCCTCTCCCTCTGTCCCTACCTCCATTCTTTCTCTCTCAAACAAATAAATAAAATCTTCTAAAAAATAAAAATAAATGAGGAATATGTCTTCTTGCTCCAATCCTTATGCCTATTTAACAGCATCACAAAGCACCTACCAATTCAGAACAATAACTTGAGACTCATCCTTGTGTTTTTGTTCATCACCACCTCCCCCTCCCATACTGAAGCAATAACCAAAGTCTAAAACACTTTCTCAGAGACTCTATTTTTTTTTTTTTTTTTTTTTTTAGGATTTTACTTATTTATTTGACAGAGATGACAAGTAGGCAGAGAGAGAGGAGGAAGCAGGCTCCCTGCAGAGCAGAGAACCTGATGCAGGGCTCCATCCCAGGACTCTGGGATCATGACCTGAGCCGAAGGCAGAGGCTTTAACCCACTGAGCCCCCCAGGCACCTCTCTCAGAGACTCTCTATTGTTCTGCAGGTCGGCTCCGTCAAGTTCTCTGTGAACAGTTACCTAAACCAGTGAAGAGACAAACTGATTTCATGTTAGCAACATTGTTTTTCTATTTCAAATGGATGCAACAACACAGTACCACCTGAGTTATTTTACTAAATATTATAGCACTTCACATTTTAAAAAATATGTATATAAATTGTATTTAACATAATTTAATATAATATCAAAATCCCTTAGTAATGAATGAAGCACACTTCATGGTCTGGTTAAATTCTACCTTTTCCATAGCTCTTTACTTCTTTACTCCCTATCCATCTGAGCAAATTTCTGCTATTTTCAAATTTGTGTTTGTCATGCTTTTATAATAATCATATGTTGACATTTATTATGTTGTAGACACCACTCTAAGCACTTTAAATTCTTTAACCAATTTTCATCCTTTCAACAACTCCTTGACGTTGAGGAAAAAATTATTTTTCTAATTTTAGTACATTTGCCAACTATATTATGGAGGAGTTAAATAATTTGCCTAAGACACACAGCAAAAAAAGCTTCGAATGAGAGTCTGTACCTAGGAGGCTGCTTCCAGAGTCCATTACCTTAACTACTTTACTAACATTTACCATACTGACATTGTTTAGGTCGTATTCTTTGCATCCAGTATTTTTTTTTTTTACTCCCCTTCCCCATTACCATAAGGTTTCTTTGTCTCTCGGGCAAAATTCTTCCTATTCTTTAAAACCTGTTCGAATTACATTTTTCTTTTCCAACCTAGTCTGTTCACCCACAAGAAAATATAATATCTCTATTATAGCTTATACAATAGCATATCCTGATATAACAACAATATTACAAATAGTCCACTCTATTGTTTAACCACATATTCAAACTTTTGTTTGAGAGCACAAGGCCATAATAAATACAACATTGCGCCATATCCTATCTAGTGTGTACGTATTTCTTCTCATCTACTGACATGATTCTTGAGAATAAATGTTCTATTTTACTTATTATTATCTTCTGTAGACCTAATGTGGTGGATTCTAAAAATTTAATAGCAAATTAGAATTAAACTGAGTACTCTATCCTTATTCTTCAGTATAAATAATGAACTATTCATCTTTATAATTCAAAGGGGAAAAATGAAATATATTACCATCTATGAAGTGGTATGAGAGAAATATTGTAAGACTCAGCAAATAGAATGGTGATAAAATGGTACCTATGTTTGTCAATATTAGAGAAAAGTTACTTTTAAAAGGTGATATTTAATTTACATTAGCCTTTGAGATATAGTATATTGATTACAATTCTTATAATAATTTTGACCTAACACATTCTCATCACCAAAATTTATTGACTAATAAAAGTAGTAGAACTTTGATCTCCCTACCTTATGCATATGGTAGAAATGAATGAATAAGTTTATTTCATTATGAAAACATAGCCTGAATCTAGTACACTAATTTATACTAAATTATTTGGATGTTCCTTGATTTGGAGATTTTCTTTTTTTTTTTTTTTAAGGTTTTATTTATTTATTTGACAGAGAGAGAGAGAGAGATTAAGCATGAGCAGGGGGAGCCAGAGAGAGAAGCAGACTCCCCGCGGAGCAGGGATCCCCTTGCTGGGCTTGATCCCAGGGCCCTGAGATCATGACCTAAGCCAAAGGCAGCCTCCTAACTGACGGAGCCATCCAGGCACCACATTTGGGGATTTTCTATCTATAATCTGTGAATTAAAAAAAATAATAATAATAATTTCAGTGTTTTGCGTGTCAACAAACTCATCCATGAACGCCAGATAACAGCTACACAAAATTGCAATTCGTTCAAACATGGTAAAGGCCAGCACACATTTTTAAATTTTAAAACTTTAAACGCTTTAAAGAACATGAAGTGTCACACTTCTGTAAAGACATGCAATTTCTCAAAGTAGTCCATCAAATATTGGAATTTAAAGGTGCTTGGGAAATTTCATTTAAGTAATGGATATATTACAATTACCACACTAGTTTAATATTCAGGGCCCTACACAAATTTTGAAGTAGAGAAATTTTCTTGGCCATCACCATCTTCAACTTTTGTAACTTTCTATTATGAAAGGATGTGATAAATAATATTTGTTTGTAGTGACATTCTTTTCAGAAATTTTAATAAGATGGCCTTGTAGTTCCCTAAATCTTTAGTACGTAAAGATAAATGGTGGTTTCTGATAGCAACAGGCGAGGATATTTTGGAAAGAAATCACACTCGATATCTCTCAAAATATACCACATAAATGGCTAATTGTCAGCTGTTCAACAAAACCCATGTTCTCTTTTTCTGTAAGATACTTCTTTTCTCTCCTTTAGTGGTTTGTGGCCACATGACAGACTCTGAGGTAATGGAATGAGAAAGAATGTAATAAGCATCAACTGTAGATCTGATACATAAAAACTTCTTTTGTGTTTTTCTGTACTCACTGCCACTTCTAGCTGACCTTGAAAACCATGTACTAAGGAAGGGAGATCTTCCATTAGCCTAGATCCCTTTTAAAAAGTGTTGAGAAAAAATACCTGCCAAACTGATTTGTCTCCAGTTATTGCATATCTTCCTTGCCTTAGATGTCCCTGATAATACACACTATAGTCTTTATATTTTCAAATGTTTATTGTTTATCTTATGAGAAAATGGGCTAATGCTAAAAATTTTATGCAAAAATATGCAGAGACCTCATTTTGACAGCCTCTACAGCTTGGGTCTTCATGTTTTATTGGATTGTATAGAGGAGGTGAGTCTAATTTTTACACACTTGCCTTCAGTGCTTGTTTTACCTGCTCATTTGATATGCATATCATCATAGATACATGTTTTGGGAATGGCTTTTGGTTTCCAAGAGCTGATTATTTGAAGCCTTGTCCTCCTCTCTCTACTTAGATGTACCTCATTCCCATTCTTAATTTCTAAAATCGAGTCCTTCTTAGAGTATACTATAACCATAGCTGAAAATAAAGACTTTATGGAAATTTAAAACAAGTCACCTTAAACCAATCACACTCTCAGAGTAATAATCACCACAGAATCAAAAGAATTTCCCTAATTTTAGTGTTTCGTCACCTTTTCACATTATGATGGCATTGTTTGGAGGAAATGCCTCCTAAACTTCCAATTACAAATTTTCTAGGGGTAATTCTCAAGTCCCCTCTACCATTTAAACTTGGTATGTGATCTAAGCAGGACTTGGCTTTCACCTCAGAAGCAAAGTTTGGGCATTTTATCAATTACATCTTACCACAGTGGTGCAACACAACAGTTAGGTTAGTCACCTTCATACTGATAAGTTATCATATCTTTGTGTGGCAGTTGAGGACAATAAATGAAGATTCATGTGCCTCCGTTGACCTAAGTACTATATACATACCTAACTGTCCAATAAGGTCTTTGACAATAATCACATGCTACCTTACATGTTAATAATAAAAACCAATATGTATTGATTGCTTAAAATGTGCCAGTTATATGCTAAGCATATCATGAAGTATCTTCTTTAATACTTGTAACAACCCTATTGGTTGTAGACTATAATTATCCCAACTTATAGGGTAGTAATCTTTCCAATAAGCAGATCTAGACAGAGCTATGTTCTAGTCCTAGATAGTGTGATCTCACATGAACTTTTTCCTATGGCATTATACCAGGGTATGTTTTCACAACATGCTGCAGAATTACATAGACCATGAATTTTATACAACAAAAATGGGCAAACAGCATGAAAAACATTTTGCAGAGTAGGCAATGTGTAGATATTAAATAATTAAATGCATGTCCAACCTTACTAATGATTATAGAAATACATAACACTGCCGCAATTATTTGCATTGCTAAAATAAGAAGTAAGAAATCAGATCATGCTAAGATCAACATCAACATATATTCTTTTTTATTACTCAAAGTAGAAACTAATGTCTTTTAAAAAGATAGTTGATAACAGCATTCAGGATGCTTGTTACTTCTTCTAATCTAGAGAGAGGCCAAGGGATGGAATAAGTGTAGAACACATAAGTCGGTATAAGTTCATGTTAATGTCAATACGATATCCTCTAGTAGGTGGGCAAGACAGGATATTAACAGGTGTTTTTGATATTATTAAAAATAAAGAATTTATTTTAAAGCAGAAATGAAAAAGCACATGAGAACCTGTTAGAGGAAAAAGAAAAAAAAATTAAAAAGACTTCTTTGATTCTGCAAAGAAAATGAGAGACCAACAAAGTAAGAAATGGAATAAGAGATCTATATTTCATGGAAACACCAATTTAAAAATCATGCAATAAATAGGATTTGGATAGACTGTGCATTTTAGTATGGGAGGGACAGTGCTAATAGTTCGGTATGCAATGACACACAGACCCAGGATGAGAGATCTCATTTAATAATGCTCTCTCTCCATGCCCCAGACTTAGCACACACCATATGGCCCAGCCCCCAGTAACTTCAGTCCCATTTTCTCACATAAAGTCAAAATAGGACTTAATCATTTTACATCTGCACTTTGTCCTGAGGCTTTTCTACTGAAATTGGGTGAATCTCTCTGTGTGTATTAATGATTAAGAGTGCAGTTCCTGGGGTCAGATTGCCTCTGTTGAAATCCCAGGTCTACCATTTACTAGTGACCTAGTAAAACAGGGAAGATAAATGTTACTACTTTGTAATTTATTGTGAGAATTCATGAATTCGTGTCAAAATCTATAAAATGTTTTTTGAACATCATTTCAAACACAGCAAGTTTAACACTCATTAACTATAGTAATTTTAATTTTTTCATTATATATACACACACATCTCAAAATAGTAGTTGACGCAAGCTTTACATTTTTATTCTAATTTAATTTACTGAATTACATATATAAAATTTTTAAATGTGATTTACTGCAATCCTTGGGATTTATTTAGTAGATAATTAGCAGGTTTTTTCCAGTTGTGAGAAACAAAAAGGAAAGTCATAAATTTTTTCCTTAAAGTTTTCAACTTGGGAAATTTAGATTTTTGCCATTTAGATTTAGTGTTATTAATTTATATATATTTTTTTATTTTTTTTTAATTTTTTATTTTTTATAAACATATATTTTTTATAAACATATATTTTTATCCCCAGGTCTGTGAATCACCAGGTTTACACCAAACCAGCTCTACAGGAAATAGTGTTATTAATTTAAAATACTATTTACCTTATGGCCTTTTAATGATTGCCTTAGTTAAATTTATGAGCATAGTGGACTTTTTCCTACTATATAAACAGCCATATATTTTTGTTGTAGAAACAATGTAAAAGAAACAAATTTAAAATAATATTAGCTTTGCTAATTTAACATAGTATCTACACTACTCACCTTCTTTCTTTATTTTATAAATATAAGCTGATAAATCGTAATACTTTTTCACAAACATAATGACTTTCTTGGAGAGTATAAACATGAGGTACATAGAAATGTAAATTTAATACTTAGGTCCATGCGTGTAATGATAATGTCAATTTTTTAGGTAATACTTAAAAAGATATTCAGATACTACCAACTATCTCTAAATTTATTATTTTTGAGCTTATTTTATTTATTCTATGGGCAAAAATTCATTATTTATGGTTTGAAACTGTCACATTTTCTCAGAATTGTCTTCAGAATTTATGATAAAAATAAGGCCTGAGAATGAGCACAGTAAACTTACATTGAGCTCCTTAGAGGTATATAAACCAAAAATAAATGCCATGAAAGTGCATAGTGTCCTAGAATACTCTCAGACTAATGATAATCTGTACATATGACACAGATTTGTGGAAATCTTTCAAAGACTTCTAGAGAAGATACTTTAATATTCTGAGTACTTATCTATCTACATACATAATACAATTAATATGCAAATAACAAAAATAATATACAAATAAATATATATCAATTTATTATATCACTTATTAAAATTTATTAGAAGACCTTTTTTTTTCTTTATTGTTTTAGGCTATCTTAATCTTGCAGTTTTTATTTGTTTTGCCAGAGCAAAAGTTAAATTTAGCACACTTAAGGATTGTTGTCTTTCCTATATGTATTCCATTAATATAGGCTTTTTGTACACAAGCTCATGTGAATGTATCCTTAAAATATTACACAGCACTTATTTGTTAGCTATCAATTAATATGAAGCATCAATATTCCTGAATATATATATATATATTCCCTCCCCCAAAAGAAGACATAGGTGGCCAATAAGCACATGAAAAGACGCTCAAAATCACTAACCATCAGGAAATGCAAATCAAAGCCACAATGGCTATCACCTCACAACTGTTAGAATAGTTATCAGCCGGGCGCCTGGGTGGCTCAGTGTGTTAAGCTGCTGCCTTCAGCTCAGGTCATGATCTCAGAGTCCTGGGATCGAGTCCCGCATCGGGCTCTCTGCTCAGCAGAGAGTCTGCTTCTCTCTCTCTCTATCTGCCTGCCTCTCCATCTACTTGTGATTTCTCTCTGTCAAATAAATAAATAAAATCTTAAAAAAAAAAAAAAAGAATAGTTATCAGCCAAAACCCAAAATATAAAAGTATCAGTGAAGATGTATAGCGCTATTGGTGGGAATATAAATTGCTGCAGCTACTATCGAAAATGGTATGGGAATTCCTCAAAAAATTAAAATAGAACTACCATACAATCCAGGAATTCTATTTCCAGGTATTTATCCAAAGAAAACAAAAACACTAATTTGAAAAGACCTGTGCAACACAGCATGATTTACAATAGCTAAAATATGAAAGCAACTTAAATGTCCATTAATATATTAATGGATAAAGATATAATATACAATGGGGATGCCTGGATGGGGTCAGTCAGTTAAGCATCTGTCTTTGCCTCAGGCCATGAACTCAGCATCCTGGATGGATCCCTGTGTTGTGCTCTCTGCTCAGCAGGGTGTCTGCTTGTCTTTCTGCCCCTCCCTCCTGCTTGTACCCTCTCTCTCTCTCAAATATATATATATATATATATATATATATATATATATTTAAAGATGTAGTGTATACATACAATGACACATTTCTCAGCCATAAAGAAGAATGAAATCTTTCCATTCTCAAAAACATGATGGACCAAGAGAGCATTATATTAAGTGACATAAATCAGGCAGAGAAAAACAAATAACAACTGTATTTATTTAATTTATTTATTGTATGTATTTTATTTAAGTAAATTATGTTTTATTTTTTATTTATAAATAAACTAAAAAATAAATTTTATATTTAATTTATTTATTTTTGTATGTATTTTATTTGTGACATAAATCAGACAGAGAAAAACAAATCCCAACCACTTATACATGGAATCTAAAAAACAAACAAACAAACAAACAGAAACAAACAAACAGACTCATAGATATAAAAAACAAACTCATGGTTGCCAAACCAGAGGGGGGGAGAATAGATGATATAGGTGAAAGAGATTAAGAGGTACAATACTCCAGTTATAAAATAAATAAGACATGGGGGTGAAAGGTATAGCATAGGGAACATAGTTAGTATTGTAACAACCCTGTATGGTAACAGATAGTAAGCAGGCTAGCTATGGTGACCAATTCATAATGTATAGGAATAATGAATCATTATGTTGCACACCTGAAACTAATACAATATTGTACATCAATTATTCTTTAATAGAAACAAATATCTACAAAGTAATAATGACTTTTCATTTTATCATTCAATTAACAGAACAACAAAGTTTCATAGAAGGAATTTTACTCTGTGTTGACTTCTAGATTCTGACCTAAACATTCTCGTGTTCCCTGTTTTCTTTTTGGAAATATGAGAATATGTATCAAAGAATATTTAAACCAAATATTCTTCTATGAGTTAATACACAAGACAAACTCATAGATTGCCAAAAGAATTTCTATCTGATCACGTTACATGCAGCATTACTAACTTAGGGGAAGAATTGAAAGTTACTTAAATGTTTCTAGTTTTATTATAGCCACAAAAATTCTCCTTCTGTAATTAAAAAAATATTGAAAAGTGATATAAAACATTTGGCTAATTGTTAAACATAGTTAACAATACTGCATTTCTTAAACAACATCAACATCAAATTATTCAACATCTATGAAATAAATTATATTTCATATTTTATTTTTTGTAATTTTTCTCACTTTATATACTCATTTTTGGCAGGATAACAAACCTTATACAGTAGTTCTTTATCCATAGTTTTGCCCACCATAGTTTCAGTTACCCATGGTCAGCTGTGGTCTGGAAGCAGATGATCCTCCTTCTGACAAGCTGTCAGAAAGTCAATAGAAGCCTAACGCTACATCATAGTACATACACTACTCACCTCACTTTAGCTCATCATGTAGGCAACTTGTCATCTCACATCATTACAAGAAGGGTAAGTACCTTACAATAAGATATTTGGAGAGACAGACCTCATTCACTAACTTTTATTTCAATTACAGCATAGTGTTATAATTGTTCTATTAAAATATTATTAGCTATTGTTGTTAATCTCTTACTGTGCCTAATTTATAAATTAAACTTTGTCTTAGGTATGTGTGTATATAAAAGAAAAACATAGGGGGTGCCTGAGTGGCTCAGTGGGTTAAAACCTCTGCCTTCAGCTCAGGTCATGATCCCAGGGTCCTGGGATTGAGCCCCACCAGCATCAGGCTCTCTGAGCAGCAGGGAGCCTGCTTCCCTTCCTCTCTCTCTGCCTGCTTTTCTGCCTATTTGTGATCTCTTGTCTTTCAAATAAATAAATAAAATCTTAAAAAAAAAAAGAAAAAAGAAAAACAGTATAGAGTTAGTATAGAATTTTTTTTCATTTATTTATTTCCAGCATAGCAGTATCATTATTTTTTCACCACAACCAGTGCTCCATGCAATCTGTGCCCTCTATAATACCCACCACCTGGTACCCCGACCTCCCACCCACCCCCGCCACTTCAAACCCCTCAGATTGTTTTTCAGAGTCCATAGTCTTTCATGATTCACCTCCCCTTCCAATTTACCCCAACCCCCTTCTCTCTAACTCCCCATGTCCTCCATGTTTTTTGTTATGCTCCACAAATAAGTGAAACCATATGATAATTGACTCTCTCTGCTTGACTTATTTCACTCAGCATAATCTCTTCCAGTCCCATCCATGTTGCTACAAAAGTTGGGTATCCATCCTTTCTGATGGAGGCATAATACTCCATAGTGTACATGGACCACATCTTCCTCATCCATTCATCCATTGAAGGGCATCTTGGTTCTTTCCACAGTTTGGCAACCATGGCCATTGCTGCTATAAACATTGGGGTACAGAGAGCCCTTCTTTTCACTACATCTGTATCTTTGGGGTAAATACCCAGTAGTGCAATGGCAGGGTCATAGGGAAGTTCTATTTTTAATTTCTTGAGGAATCTCCACACTGTTCTCCAAAGATGCTGCACCAACTTGCATTCCCACCAACAGTGCAAGAGGGTTCCCCTTTCTCCACATCCTCTCCAACACATGTTATTTCCTGTCTTGCTAATTTTGGCCATTTTAACTGGTGTAAGGTGATATCTCAATGTAGTTTTAATTTTAATCTCCCTGATGGCTAGTGATGATGAACATTTTTTCAAGTGTCTGATAGCCATTTGTATGTCTTTATTGGAAAAGTGTCTGTCCATATCTTCTGCCCATTTTTTTTTGATATGATTGTTTTGTGTGTGTTGAGTTTGAGGAGTTCATTATAGATCCTGGATAACTAGAGAATCGATTCCATTTACTATAGCACCAAGAACCATAAGATACCTGGGAATAAACCTAACCAAAGAGGTAAAGGATCTGTACTCAAGGAACTACAGAATACTCATGAAAGAAATTGAAGAAGATACAAATAGATGGAAGACCATTCCACACTCTTGGATCGGAAGAATAAACATTGTTAAAATGTCTGTACTGCCTAGAGCAATCTATACTTTTAATTCCATTCCGATCAAAATTCCACTGGTATTCTTCAAAAAGCTGGAGCAAATAATCCTAAAATTTGTATGGAATCAGAAGAGACCCCGAATCGCCAAGGAAATGTTGAAAAACAAAAATAAAACTGGGGGCATTATGTTACCTGATTTCAAGCTTTACTACAAAGCTGTGATCAGCAAGACAGCATGGTACTGGCATAAAAACAGACACATAGACCAGTGGAACATAGTAGAGAGTCCAGATATGGACCCTCAACTCTCTGGGCAAATAATCTTCGACAAAACAGGAAAAAATATACAGTGGAAAAAAGACAGTCTCTTCAATAAATGGTGCTGGGAAAACTGGACAGCTATATGTAGAAGAATGAAACTCGGCCATTCTCTTACACCGTACACAAAGACTCAAAATGGATAAAAGACCTCAATGTGAGACAGGATTCCATCAGAATCCTAGAGGAGAACATAGGCAGTAATCTCTTCGATAATAGCCACAGCAACTTCTTTCAAGATATGTCTCGAAAGGCAAAGGAAACAAAAGCGAAGATAAACTTTTGGGACTTCATCAAAATCAAAAGCTTCTGCATAGCAAAGGAAACAGTCAAGAAAACAAAGAGGCAACCCATGGAATGGGAGAAGATATTTGCAAATGACAGTACAGAGTTAGTATAGAATTTAATACTCTTTGGTATCTGTAATTTTAGGCATCTACTGGGTCTTAGGACGCATCCCCCATGCATGAAGGGGACTGCCGTATGACTGGTTCCACTGAACCATGGTATGAGTGTTGTGGCAATTTTAAATGAGTCTGAATAATTCCTGCATCATTGATGATCTCATTTTAAAGTGTCATAATAGGTGTTAAAAGCAAGAGCTCTAGAATCAGACTTACTATGAGTTCTAAGATTAGTGACATTGGACAAGTTATTAAAACATTCTATCATTTGTAAAATGGAAAGTATAATAAGAATCATTAAATTAATTATTGCCATTGAAGCATTTGAATGGTACCTGGAAGAAAATGTGTCAAATAAATGTACTTATTATTTTTCTATATATCTACTAATATTTAATATTCTACTTACCTACTAATATTTAAAATATTTAAATATTTATACTAAAAATATTTAAAACTAATATTGTGATGTCTGAAGTCTTTTTACAAGCTATATACATGTATCTATCACACACTTACCTGAATGCCTAAGTTTACATCCTAAGTACAACAAACATTTTGTAAATATTGATCTACTACTTACTATTACTACTACTAGTAATACTTTTTTTAAAAATTAATTATTTATTTATCTGACAGACAGAGATCACAAGTAGGCAGAGAGGCAGGCAGAGAGGGCGGGGGGAAGCATGCTTCCTGCTGAGCAGAGAGCCCAATGTGGGGTTGATCCCAGGACCCTGGGATCATGACCTGAGCTGAAGGCTGAGGCTTTAACCCACTGAGCCACCCAGGCGCCCCTAGTAGTAGTATATTTAATTATTCTTTCAGTTTTACAATCAAAACCACTCATACTAACAAAAATATGTCATGGAGTTAATAAAAGTTACGACTGACTTGAATCAATGTCTTCTGACTACAAATTCCATACGCTATCCTTCTCATTACACTTGCAGACCTATACAATTAGTTTTTAGGAACATTACAAAATGTAAACTTTTTAGAAACATTACAAAACCTCTGTAAATCTGAAAAAAAATCGTAGGTTATGACAAAGCTGGAAAGAAATAAACAATGGCTCTCTTTATTTTTTAAAAGATTTTATTTATTTATTTGACAGAGAGAGAGAGAGAGAGATCACAAGTAGGCAGAGAGGCAGGCAGAGAGAAGGAGAAGCAGGTTCCCTGCTGAGAAGAAAGCCAAATGCTAGGCTCGATCCCAGGACCCTGAGACCATGACCCCAGCTGAAGGCAGAGGCTTAACCCACTGAGCCACCCAGGTGCCCCAACAGAGGTTCTCTTTAAAGAGCATAATAATATATGTTTCTTCAATTGAAAAATATTATGGATTCAAATGTTTTCACTTCTTAGTTCTTTATAGGATTGTGGGAGAAAATATCATATCAGTATTCATTATAAAACTCCAAACCCGATAGCCATAAATGTTTCTTTGTAACATGTAAAATCTCTAAAAGCATTATAAATATTATAAAATAAAATAATGCAAGTTGCTTTAGACTAAGAACATGTCATTGCTAAGCAACGGGTTTGGGCCAGCACTTTTGTTTGTTTTTATAGGACGCGACTGCAGCATTTTTCTTCAAAAAATTATGTCCATATTTGCAAAACTCAACCAGGGTGAAGAATTTTCATACAAAATCTGAAGAGAGCCAACCATACTTCTAAAGTTAGCATAATAGGAATTTCAAAGGTAAATTCCAAATCAAAGACTTTAAATATCTCAGATTCTATGACACAACCTATGCAAAGCAAGATCAGTCAGTAGACTCCATTTCTCACAGCAGCTTTCAGACTGAACGTTATCTTGTGGGTGGTTATTCATTCTGTGTTGCCTATCTTCATGATATCATGTAGAGTGAGAAGGGGAAAGGGTGATTATAATCAGATACCATAAGCAGTTTTATTCTTTACAAACAATATCACCTCACCAACAATATTTATTTTCTTCCATGTGCAAAGTTATGTGTATAGTGTTATGGTGCAGTAAGTTATGAAGATAAGGCTCATGGCACAATATATACCCTTTGAAATCCACCACTTACCAGAAGACTTAAGGTACAAACATGTGACAATCCATTCATAGTAGTATGAGGTAGTAAGGTAATATGCACTACTTAGGTTAAAAGGAGTGGGAGAATTAACAGGACATTAGAGAACAAAAAAGCAAGCAATTCTGGGTAGTTTGCTTTGGATTTATATGTGTATATGTGTGAGATAAGAGATATTCTATGTTATGAGAATACACATATAAGCGTGTATGTGTATATGTAACAATACTGCATATGTTACACATATACACATATGTTTTGTGATATCCATGTATGTTCTGGTTTAGTTTATTTCAGTTAAACTCAGCACTTCCTGGCTACCATATGTATACTAAGTATTTCTTGAGTGTACATTTGTAGGGTCCCTGGGTGGCTCAGTTGGTAAACTCATTGTCTTCAGCTCAGGTCGTGATCCTGGAGTGCCAGGATCCAGGCCCACATCAGGTTCCCTGCTGGGCAGGGAGTCAGCTTCTCCTGCTGACTTCTCCCCTCTCATGCGCTCTCTCCCTCTCTCTAAAATAAATAAATAAAATCTTCAAAAAAAAAATGTAAATTTGTAATAAGGTGAGGACAGGCGACTGATGAATAAATCTTTCAATTGTGTAAGCATCCAGCAAGAAAGGAAAAGGTAAAAGGTGGTTGAATAGATCTCCAGCAGAGGGTAACAGACCTTCTTTATTTCAGTTGTTTCTTTTTGTGCCTTCTAATAAAATGTCTGAGCTGGAGCTAGTCCTTGAAATGACATGAGAACCATTCTAACATCCAGTTTCCTGTTAATAAGTATAAATGGTTTTGTTGTAAAAAAAAAAAAATAGTTGTCTAAACTAGATAGCTCCCTTTTGCTAAATAGTTTGGATTTCATGTAAAAATGATAAAACTATATTTTTCATCTTTGTTTTATATTTATATTTTGAATGACCGTGCTTTGTCTGACAGAAACAGAGGCAGCCAAATACACTTAGACTAAGATCTTTAACTGAAAGCAATGGCTCTGGATAATTAGTTTATTTTTCTTTTCTTTTTATTTTTTTGGTAAACTTATCTATAAAATAAAGAAAAAAGTCTTATCTACTCCATTACATATTGGTTGAACTCAAGTCTGTAAATGAGTGTTAAGTAGTATACATATTTTATTCAGTCCTTTCAAGTTCATATCAAGACTTCATTATGTATGCAATATGTAAACTATGAGTCATATTATCTTTGACTTTCTCTCTGCTTTCAACAATGTGTGTGATATTTCTTCAAGGTGCTACTTGACAATGTGAGGATAGAGTGTTTTAGCCAAATACCTGTGGAGAAGGTGATGATGTCTTGTGCCTTCAAGATGGTGCCAGCAAGCTTATCATCCATCTTAATTTCTCACGACATGTTTATCTACTTAATTCACTGTGGCATGAAGGAGAGATGAAGATTGTATGCTTTAGATAAACTCAACAATATGCAATATCCTTTGTACTTCATTAGACCTATATATTAAAAAGAAAAGAAAAGCAAGAAAAAAAAAAAGCCCTCTGTTATTTAAGTAGCAATTTAAGAGTTCTCCTTACAATTCATGACAGCAAACAGATTTCAAGAAGAAGCTTGTGCACCAACAATCATAGATCAGAAACAATCTACTACATGAATACTCTCTTGCCCTTTAAACAAAAGTTTATATAACTTTGTTAGTATTATTTTCACAACTCATTATTTATTTATTTATTTATTTATTTTTAAGATTTTATTTATTTATCAGAGAGAGAGAGGGGGAGAGAGCGAGCACAGGCAGACAGAATGGCAGGCAGAATGGCAGGCAGAGGCAGAAGGAGAGGGAGAAGCAGGCTCCCCGCCGAGCAAGGAGCCTGATGTGGGACTGGATCCCACGACGCTGGGATCATGACCTGAGCTGAAGGCAGCTGCTTAACCAACTGAGCCACCCAGGTGTCCCTCATTTTTTTTTTTTAAATTCTATGCCAAGAAGTACCATTGTGGGTGATTAAAATCCAATAGCACAAAAATATGTGGGAAGGATAGAAGTATGAGCATATTTTAAGTTAAACTATTACTTTAAACTGAAGACTAAATAATGTTTATCTATTGCTCAGAGAAAAGATTATATGCCATTTTTAGATGCTATGTCTTTAAAGTCTCCAGAATTATGACAGTATCTAAATTTGTTAGTCCCAAGAATGATACAAGTAGTTATATTCACCAAAATATAATATTATAAAGCCTACAGATTTATTTTAATAAATGTATTTAAATAAATTTTAAGTGGAGTTTCATGCATGTTTTATCTAATATCGACTTCTTAGTAGTTGGAGGTTTGTGGTATTTGAATTATATCTAGTTCAATGTAATATTTTTAGGCTATTCATCTGTTCCAGATGTTCACATAGTTTTATTATCTATAATTTATATTTAGTAGGTTACCAGATGCCCCTCCCCTCTTTCCATGGCACAGGGCTCCCTCCTCTACACCAGTACCATTTGACAGAGCAGCACTTTCTCCAGAAATAGATGCTGTTTTCCAAAGGATTGTATTGTCCAAGGCTTGTCCTAGATATGCAAGAAATAAGGGAATGGGGATACCTTATATTTAAGCAATGCTATTTAATCAAAGAATCTTAACTTTTCTCTGGCTTTCAGTCACTGGTTTTCAAATCTTAATTTATTTTCTGAAAAATAAAGAGAATGAAAGATGCCTCTTTTTTAAATGCCAAGGCAGTTAGCACAGAGTGTTGTATTAGTTTCAGGTGTACAATAGACCAATTTAGTAATTTCATTTGCTTTTCAGTGCTCATCAAGATAAATGTGACAGATGCCTTTTAACAATATAATTCATAGGTATGTGCAGCATGTCAATCCTAATATTTTGAAACATAATCTCATCACAAAGAACATAAAATATGTTTTGATTTTTCAATATTTCATGTTAACAGCATTATGGGGTTTATTTCTCGTATGAGAAAACACATCAGTGAACGTACAATTCCAAAGATGTGTTAGTGTCTAATTCCATCTTGTGAGAATTTGTAATGAAATGGAAAATAGATAGTTAAACTATAGAATGCTTCATGGAAGACAAGGTAAACTTGAAGGATGAAAGGTGGGTTGACATTGTTTTCAACAATCCAGCTTCATTATTTTAAACACGTAATACATCTATAATATTAGACCAAACAATTGAAATAAATGTTAATTTCTTTCTCTGGTTGTGTGTCCATGTCATGAATCGCAATGATTTTAAAAATTATAATGGAGGGATTTGTAAGAATCTGAACTGCTTGAGGACTGATTCACTCTTCAAGTTGGTAGTATTGTGTCTTACTCTCCCATGTATAATCCCAAAATATTTCACTATGTTTAATGTTAGGATAGTAAGCCAACAGAAACAATAGTGATTTCCAGTTATTTTTTGCTATTATCATACAGGAATATTGCAATTTAGTACTATTATTTTTCTCAAAACTTAAATGAATGGAAATATAGTCTTCAACAAATAAGTATAAACTGAATGATACTAATTTCCTGTGCTATGGTTGTGGGTTTTTTTTCAGTCACGGTAGATTTAACATTAATGATAGCTTCCAACCTGATAGCTCGGCAAGTGATGACTTGTGTATATTCTTAGGAAAGTAATCAAAAAGGTACCAGGCATCTTCTAAAATAATACCTTACGCTTGTGTTTGAATCTAGAAATTCATCAAGCTGTCTACTTTTTATATCAGCTTACTCTATACTCTTTCTTCTGAAGTTCTGTTACATAATATGTTATTAGAAATTCTTGGTAACAGATGTGTTTACAAATTCATAGTCTTCCTAAATATATACATGTAATACAATCATGAAAGTATGTTACATACTCTAGTTAGCAAATTGGTTTTCTGCCAGGATATACAGTAGTAATTCTGAAACTTTTTCTTGTGTATATAAGGATAAGTTAATACAAAAGAGTATTGTAGATAAAGAGAACTAGGTTTGTCACTGTTGGAGAAATAAATAATAAATATAAGTATTACTTATATTTCATTATTCATAATATTATAAGTAACAGAAGGAGACTAGAATGATTCCTTGTGATACGAAATTAGAATCAGAAGTATCAGTATGATACAAATATATTAAGTGATACATAAAATATTATATCTAGATACATAATATCATATATTATAACTATTATATATTGATAGAGTAGTATGAATGCATATGTATGCCGTTTTGTGTGTATGAACATATACATAATCATATATATATACATACATGTTATACACACACACACACACAAACACACACACACAATTTCTATGCTGAATCCACTGAAAGGGCCTCAAACCAATGACACCCTAGTAGCAGTGAACACAACTATGGTCTAGATCATGGTTTCTAAATACCATTTTCCATTGAAAAGAACCAGAGCTACTAAAACAAGTACTTGATTCCAGAGCTGCTATAGTGAAGATACAAAGTAAAGCAAAAAATATTTTGTGTACTGGAAACATGGCAGTGTTCCAAAAAGAGTGAGGTCATTTCAAAAGGACAAAGGAGCCAACTTGAAGAAACTACCAAAGGCCGAACTGGACCATGTAAGCAACAAAATAAACTGTAGTATTGAATTATAACTGATAGAATAAAATAAATATCCATGAGTTTCATAGTTATATAAAATAGTAATTGAATAATAACTGTGGGAAAGAAGGGACAGTTCTTCATTATATGAGAATTCAAATTTTAAAATAGAGAAGGAATGAAGCAAATATAAAATCACTATTAAGGGGTGCCTGGGTGGCTCAGTGTGTTAAGCCTTTGCCTTCAGCTCAGGTCATGATCTCAGGGTCCTGGGATCAAGTCCTACATTGGGCTCTCTGCTCAGCAGGGAGCCTGCTCCCCACCCCCCCGCCTGCCTCTCTGCCTACTTGTGATCTCTCTCTGTCAAATAAATAAGTAAAATATTTTTAGATTAATAATTACTGCAGGCTGGGGCACCTGGGTGGTCCAGCCAAGTAAGTGTCTGTCTTTGGATCGGGTCATGATCTCCTGGTCCTGGGATCAAGCCCTGCTTCAAGCTCCCTGCTCCATGGGAAGTCTGCTTCTCCCTCTCCTTCTGTCCCCCCAATTTCACTCATGCTCTCTCTCTCTCTCAAATAAATAAACACAATCTTAAAAAATAATAAACAATGAATTTTGGAACACTAAAAAAATTAAATTAATTTATTATTGTTGTTGTTGTTGTTGTTACTGTAGGCAAACTCCACACATGGATGATAAATCAGTGACCAAAGTTTGAAAATTGGGTATCTTCATGATCTAAAAGTATCTTTTCCAATATATTTTTAATTATAAAAGGAATAATACAGGGACACCTGGGTGGCTTAGTCTGTTAAGCATCAGCCTTTCCCTCAAGTCATGATCCCAGAGACTTGGGAAGGAGCCCCACATTGGGATCCTTATTCAGCAGGGAGCCAGCTTCTCCTTCTGGGGAGCCAGCTTCTCCCTCTGCCTGCTGCTCCCCCTGTTCCTGTGCTCTCTCTCTCCCTGTCAAATAACTAAAATCTTAAAAAAAAAAAAAAAAAAAAGGAATTAATGGAAACTTTACCCTGAAGAAAACTAGCAGACAACTTCAGATAGCTATCAAGGTTAACATCATCTGTAATAAACATGCTAAGTTCATGGACCACCTGATACCATGCATTAAAAAGGACATATCACTTCTGCTGTATTCTTGTCAAAGTCCAGAACTTGAGCCAAATCAGAAAATATCAGACAAATCCAAGTTTAGCAACATTCCACAAATAATTTATTGGTCATCTTCAAAAATTTAAGGATCACAAAAGACAGGGAATGACTGGGAACAATCGTAGACTGGAGAAGATTAAGGAGACACAATGACTGAATTACTTCATAAAAGACATTCTTTGCAACTTAAAGAGTTATGTTATAAAACAACATAAGTGTTCAACAGTGGTATTGAATTTTTATAGATGAATCTTCTAAACATTGCTTGTATTTTTTTTTATGAAAAGATTTAGAAATCTTTAATCAAAGTATTCAGCAAATGAAACTCAAGAACAATTCAGCTTCCAAAGCTTTCAGGGAAATGTAATTATTGACAATCTTGCAAACAGGCAGACATTGTAATGTATCTCTGTAAAAAGCAAGGGAGCTAACAAATGTAATAGAGATCTCAAAGGATATCCTGGGATTTAACTTGAAATTACCAAGTTGCAATTTGGAATGTCTTAACTTCAGGTACAGAAAATATTTTAAAGGAATCCATATTTCTAAATGAATAAATTTATATTCTGTGGTAGAATTGAATAAAAATGAGAAGACATTTTTTGCTGCATTAAATTGAGCAAAATATAAATAGTCCTAGAGAAAATGGATTTTTTTTTATAAGAACAATTTTTGGAGAAAGGTAATTTGAATGGAGGCCAACAGTAAATTTCTATTAAAATAAATAAGATTGAAATATTTACACATTTAAATATAAAATATTATAATTAATAATATATTTGATTTCAGAGAATATGCTCTGAGCTTACCAAGTACCTCAGCATCTGCACAGTATTTATCAGTTAAAACTATTAATGTCAGCAGAGAAAACTTAGTTAATTGTGTGCATAATACCACATTTAGTAACCATAAAATTCACCTTTAAGTGAGATTTCAGGGAATTATATGAAAAAATATGGATATCTTGAAAAATGTACCCTTCAGAGAAACAATATGGTATTAGTGACATAGTATTAGGGATAGACACAGCTAAGAAATTTGGTGGCTATGCACCATAATTATTATACTCCCTATATTACTTCTAATGTTTGATTAATAAATGCATGTTTTATTTTAATGCACATATGTTGTTTTTATTACATTCTAAAGAATAAAAAAATAAAACCTCATTTGAAACAGAAACAAAAACCCATAATGCCATTATGATAAACTTAATAAAATTAACAATAATTTCATGTTAAAAAGAAAAATAATTTTTTCTTAAAATAGTGCTTGAATAAATTACAAATTTGTTAGTTATTCTATAACTCTTCCAAAAAGTATAACATTTTTATGAACTTTGCCTTCCTTTCACTCTTAAAGTGCCTCTAATGAACAATATAGATTGTTTCATTAAAAAAGCTATTTAATAGATAGAGTATCAATTCTCTTACTGCAAACATACAATCCAAATAAGAAAGCAGAAGTAAATAGTGTCCTAGATAAGAGGAAATGGGAAAGAGGTGCATCCTGCAGTGCTAGGATTGTAAGCCAGTACAAGACGGTCAGGAAGGTTATTTGGGCAGAGCACAAGGAACCCCGAAAGTTGAAAATGCTTCAGCTATGTGAAGAAAAGAGAAAGCGTTTAGGGCAAAAAGCACAAGAACAAAGCCAGAAAACATTTGGGAAACCCCAGAGATTGAAACTGATCAAAGACCAATGTCACTGGGTATTGTGACTCAGGAATAGTGGCGTCAAGTAAAGTTGGATGAGTGGGCAGCGAACAGAGATGCCTTTTTCTAGTCTGGTTCTCTAGGAATTTTTCTCTATGATGGAGATTTTCATATAGAATTTTTTTTTTTTTCTGAGAAGTGTTCTCGATAGCTTGTGTGAAATAAACAAGCACAACTTAATGTACAGAGTTGAATGGACATGTGTAGGTCATATATCATAGATCATATATATTACAGATCATACATCTCCTAGGAAATGGGTTGCATCATTGAGAGTGGAAAAAACTGGAGCATTATACGTTGCCTCTTACATGCTTTGGCTAAAAGTGAAACAAGTCACTCCCACCGACAGCCTGTTAACTAGAGTAGTAATTTGGCCCTACTCAGTTACATGGGATCTGGAAAATGTGTAAGAAATAGATAGACTGTTTGGTGCAGTTAGGACCACCATACAGGAAATAAAAGAATTATTCCATGTAATCAGTATCTATCTACATCGCCTATTGTAGCCTAATAAAGACATCAATGACATTTTTTAGGTGTCACCACACGTGAGACTATCATTAAACAGAGAACTACGTGTATAAGTAGAAACTCAATACATATTTGTTGAATAAATAACCTTGACATTGAATTGAATAAATGACATTCCATGTATATTCATTTTTTATCAATTTTTATTTGCATTGTTATTTCAACATTCTACACAGATTTCCTCCAAATGCATCCTCCTTGCAAATTTTTGTTCCTCAAATCTTGAATTAACTGAAATACATGTTTTAATGTTTCAGCACCAAATAAATGTCTGAATAATTTGATAGAAGGAAGATGATGAATAGGTACATATGGTTTCTGCATGATGGTCATCTCTTCTTTTAGAAATATTACCCACATAGTATCTATTCTTTTTTTATTGTACCCAGCCTGAGTGAACTATCACATTTATTTCAAATATGTATTCAGAGACAGAAATATTACCAACAGCTTTCTTTACGATCCTGTTGGCCTTACCCTGAGATAAACTAGGGTCAAATTTCATTTATCGCTTGACAACTATGAAGCTTATTCTGATCAATAGGTTGCAATAGCATCCAGCTCATCTATCTGAACAACCACAGGTTCCAGAGCAAAGACTGGAACAGGACACGTCTGTTCTTTAAAACGACATACTTCCTGAAAGCTATGCACCGTCACAATATTTGCCTCTTTAAGTGTAGGCAACACTAATTTCAGGTGGTAAATCAGAATAGAGTTTTCCTAAGTGAAGGTGAGATAGGTAGGATTGGAGGGGAAGATGAAGGAGATTTGGGATAAGAGACACAACACTCTGGCATTCATTTAAAAAAAAAAAAAATAGCCTTGGTTTCCCAGAACTAGAGAAGTTTCCCTATGGCATGAAATTGCTTGGGAAATGGAAAAGTTTTATATCTTATTTGAAGTGATGATTGCTTGGATATATACATTTACAAAAACTCATCAGTTGCCTGCATAACAGCTGTGCATTTCATCTTGTGTAAATTTTTTCTTTTTCTCAAAACAAAATAGAATATAGCTTCTCTGGAAACTCCAAAAATTAAACCACATCAAAAATGTGAAAGAGGTAGTGATAACAATTCCTACAGCATTTTTCATTTAATTTTCCAGTAGCATAAGTGCAACACCGAAGGTATTGAAGAATAATTATCAAAAGTAATAATAGTGTCAGAATTCATATATTCTACTAATTATTCCAGACACTAACAGTTAGTGTTCAATTACTCCAAAGCAAAATGATCTAGTTCTTAGCATGTGATACACATCTATTCTTCTAAAAATGGAATTTTTGGGGGGTGCCTGGGTGGCTCAGTGGGTTAAGCCGCTGCCTTCGGCTCAGGTCATGATCTCAGGGTCCTGGGATCGAGTCCCGCATCTGCTTGGCAGGGAGTCTGCTTCCCTCTCTCTCTCTCTCTCTGCCTGCCTCTCCATCTACTTGTGATTTCTCTCTGTCAAATAAATAAATAAAATCTTTTTTAAATAAATAAATAAATAAATAAAAATGTATTTTTTTTTTTATGATAACAATCAACTTCAGAAGGAGTTTGCTTTCATCTGAAATAATGCCTTGCGTTGTCCAAAATTTATTCACATAGACTTTGGCTATATAACCAATTCAAAGAGTATTATACTGTTACACTATTTTCACAATACTGAGCTGATAAAAACTAGAACATAGAAACGGATAGGTACCCTGAATGTCTTGGTAGCCACACATATGCAAGGAGGGTTAAAGTTAAATTATTTAAAATTGCAAAAACTTGCTGCATTAATAAAATCCTATGTTAGTATTCTAGGGACATTTTTGCATATTCTCTCAAATTAAGGGAAACTGTGTGTATCTTCTATGTGGTTTTACTAAGATCCCATCTCTGATACGTTTGTAATTCACTTGCCAGTTTTGAGAAAGCCATGCAAGGTAATCATATGTGTTGCACGCTACAGTGCAAGTAAACCTTCCTATTGGCTTTTAAGGCTTTGCAGATTCAATCGTCCTTGAGAGTTTGTGGCAGAAAGAGGTGCAATATGGACTCTGAAGAAAACTAGGGAAACAAAAATCATAACATTGTTCCCTCACTTTTGGAAAGGAAGCCATGCTCCCTTTTTGCACAAGTAACTCTCATTTGAGAACATTATTCCTTTCAGCAATACTAAAGGAACAAACATAAATAAATAAAAGTTTGCCCAGTAGCTTCAGAGAGTCTATTTCATTGGAACAAATTAGGTCACAGTCACATCTCTGATTTAAAAAAATTAAAAACAGGCTGGGGAATTAGGCATTTTGATTAGCCATTTCTGAATCATATATGCCCGTGGAGCTTGGAGGCAGGTATAGAATCACCTGAGGCAAATAGAAGCAAGTGAGTGTTAGCATCAGAAAAAAAAAACAAAAACAAAAACAAAAACACACATATAAATAAATAAATAAATAAATAAATAAATAAATGTAGATCTGCTGCAGTTTTATATTTATATTTACCTATCATTGCACTTTCTCTGATTGGTAAGAACCAAAGTCATATCTGGAGATGCAAAATTGCGTCTGAAGTTGGAGTATGACCTTTTTTTTTTTTTTTTTTTTTTTTTTTAAAGATTTTATTTATTTGACAGAGAGAGATCACAAGTAGGCAGAGAGGCAGGCAGAGAGAGAGAGAGAGAAGGAAGCAGGCTCCCTGCTAAGCAGAGAGCCCGATGTGGGACTCGATCCCAGGACTCTGAGATCATGACCTGAGCCGAAGGCAGCGGCTTAACCCACTGAGCCACCCAGGCGCCCCTGGAGTATGACCTTTTTATTAGTTTAATATCTTAAAGGTCAAAGGTAAATAAACTTTACTGCATGCATTCACAAGGCTAAATATTCAAAGAAAATTTCTACCCACTTTTCATCCTTTTTATAACTCTAGGCCATACCAATACTTTTATCTTTCTTTTCTTTTTTCCCCAGAGAAGTGAGGAACATTATCCACATGTATTCTTTTATCATTTTATCATTTCCCCATCTCTTGCCGATCTCCCTCCTCTGAGGTCAGTGGTGTGGAACACTAATAACGGGTCTTGTCCTCACCTGGCAGATATTCCTACTTCTATAATTACGAATACATGAGATAAAAATAGGCATGGAATGTTATTGACAATCTATCTTTCATATTTTCTTTTTTTGATTTCTTGCTATATACATCTTTAATTCACATGACTTTTTAACTTGTAGATTACTTTGAATAGTTCAAAGTAATATAGATGTAGGGAGTACAAAAAAAAGGTAAATATATTTAATCAAAGCATAAAGATTTAAAAATTCCATCACTTCATTGAAATTTATGGAGAACAAACATAGCAATTATTTTGATTATAATTATAATTGTGTTAATTACAATAATCTGTACAAATTTTTCTAAAACCCAAAATCAAACCAAGAAATATCTTGTGCCTGATAAGATAGCTTTATTTTAACTTTAACTGTTTCAAAGACATTTTCTTACACTTTTATAAAGTATAATTTTTGTTTGTGAAAAAAAATAAGATCTCACGGTCTTCACAAACACTGTAGCATGATTGTTGTACATGGTCAATTTAACAGAGTACCTTAAAATTGTTCTCTGAGGGTATGATTCTTTTTCAAGACTTTAGAACAGGATAGAAATAGAATGAACAAAATCTCCTTACTTTCCTGTTTTTATACCTAGAGAATAGGTTACATTATATATGAAATCAGCCATATCCACAGACTGGGGTAGAAGCTAATAGGCAATAAGATGATAAGAAAAAGTTATTTTTAAATAACAGGAAGCTTTGTTGGTACTGAGTAACATTTATTTTAAAGAGGAAGAAGCACTCTAGATTGATTTTAATAGCTGGGAGAAAGGCATAGGAAAGGTTGCAGGAGATCAGCAGGAAGGAAATGACTGCTGATGAAGTTCATTCATTCTATTAGACTTAATCTTCCTTATTCCACTTCATTTTCTCAGGAACGTTTTGAGGTTGCTGTTATTCAATATTTATTTCATGAAAGCTAAATCTGAATTAAGTAACTTCCCCAAAGGTTTCAGAGTTAGAGAGGTCAGAATCAAGAAACAAATGGTGCACTGGGTATGGTGAAAAAATAATGAATACTGTTTTTCTGAAAATAAATAAAGCAATTTAATAAAAGAAAGAAAGAAAGAAACAAATGGTGAGTGCAATATTGTATTCACAGCTAGCACCAAACTTCCTTGTGAGGAAGAATGTTCTGGTTAAGGAAAATGTTCCTGTGGAGTCAATTGGGGTAGAAGACCAGGGCTTCTGGGAGTAGGTGGAGGCAGGAGCTCAAACTGCAAAAGAAAAACAAAAAATTTAAATAATAATGCTTTTCATTAAAAGAAATAAAATTGAGTGCCCACTTGGACAGTACTAGAAGGATACAAAGAAGATTAGCATGGCCCCTGCCCAAGGATGACACCCAAATTCATGAAGCATTCCACATTTTTGAAAAAAAACAGACAAAAAATTAAATAAAATAGAATTGGGGGATCACTGTTTTGGTATGCTCACGAAAGGAAAGACAAAAAAGGGGAAAAAAAGGAAAAATATTGAAAACAGATTTCTTTGTAAAACTAGGTGCTATATGACCTAAAATTCAGAGAAGTCCCAGGGTACATGAAGAAATTTTGAGGAACAAGAATTGAGTACAAAGTAATTTTGCCTTGTGTTCCTTGAATCCTCAGTCAAGACTGATGAACACTTGGTCAAGTTTTGCTATAGGAGTGCCTGGGTGGCTCAGACAGCTAAATGTCTGCCTTTGGCTCAGGTCATGAGGTCCTGGGACTAAGTCTCACATTGGGCTTGCTGCTCGGTTGGAAGCCTACTTCTCTCTTTCCCTCTGCCTACCATTACTCCTGCTTGTGCTCTCTCTCTTTTTCTTCTCTGCCAAGTAAATAAATAAATAAGTAAACAAATAAATATATAAATAAAACCTTTCAAAAAGAGAGAGAGAGAGAGGTTTGCTGTAGTTGTTGCAGTGGATTGGTAAAATGTGAACATGGGTCTAGATTTCAAACCTGAAATTTATGTGTGAACCAAGCATACGTAAATGATAGGGAAAGCCTGCAGTTTGATTCTCCTCAGTTCACAGACTTTTCTTCTGGTCAGTTTTCCTAGATCTTAGTCAGAAAGGGTTATCTAACACCTCTCTTTTATTTGACTTGTTTTCTTAGCTGAGCACTAAAGAAATAATTAATAGGAAAGCACAATTTAGGTGAATTTGGTCTGAAATATTACTGAAAACTTTTGGAAATTTAGTGTGAAATAGCAAAAATCCAGATAAATGTATTTTAAAAAGGATGAAAAATTATATGGTTCTATTGGTTTAAAATACATAATTTAAATTAAAGTGTCTCTAAGTAGAGACTATGTCAGCTTGTTTCAACAAATAGATAAAATAAATTTGTAATTAAGAGCATCTGCTTGGTTATAAAGACACATATGTTTTAGCCCATAAACTGAGATTATTCTCTTAAGTAACATGTTCCCTATAGTACTACTTGCAATTTGAGTCTCTTTGGAAAAACATTTCTAGATACATAGTGAAATTCTGCATTATGTAGTGGTTGAGACCGAAGAGAATGTGGTTCAAATCCTGGTTCAGCAACCTCATATTCGTGTGGACTTGGGCAAATTTCTCACCTTCCCTGAGCCTTTGCGTGCTCTTCAGAATAGTGGGGTTTGGTCTATTTACTTCTGCCATTTGGTCTCTGATTCACAGTATCTGAGAGTATCTGGTGCCTGTGCTCTGGCACCCAGCTGGGTTTTATTGGTTTCTTCATCACTGCCCTGCTATTTTAATGCTCTTTGGCTTCTCTTTCCCCATGTAGTATATCATCTTTCAGGATCTTTCTAAGTTTCTTGAGCTTTTCACAGTATAGTGGACTTCGGGATATTGCAAATCCTACATAGTGACTGGTTTCCTGGAGACAGGAAGAGACAGGAAGTAGAAGTGGCTAGGCCAGTCAAGGACTATATGAAAAGGCACAGTGCCACCCCCACTGTGTTCTTTATTCGAGGACACAGAGCCTGACCAGACTGAAGAGTAGAGAATGTTTAGGACAATTTGATAAAGAATGGCAACGTCGTGTTGCAAAAAGCACTTCCAATGGATAATATGGTTCTGGACATTTTTAAGAAATATATCACGTGAGATAATGAAGCCTACCTTGCAAGGGCTTTGTGAAGTTCAGAAGATGTACCAGGACCTGGCACATACTGAGCATTCATTAAATGATGATGGTTTATTAGCATGGACAGCTCAGTTGGGATTATCACCAATTCTCAGGTAGTAAAACTGAAGTTAAGATTATTTAGAAAGTATTGTGATTTGATCATAGTGCTAAATCAAAATAAAGAGAAGGTTAAAATGATAGGATTCTAGTACAAAATACATAAACTCACCACAAATTTTATAAAACTATTCAAATTAAGTGTTGACTATCTGATGTAATGTATTGATATAAAATAAAGAGAAAGTTAAAATGACAGGATTCTAGTACAAAATACATAAACCCACCACAAATTTTATAAAACTATTTTTACTAATGCCATGCATTAACACTGTCAACTCTTATTTGTTGTTGCTCCAGTCTCCCCAGTAAAGCAGAGGAGTGGCCCATCCCAAAGCTACCCCACTTGTGGAATTGTATGAAGGGTCAGGAGATAGGTGTGGTTGCACAGGACCAGATTTCTATAGGAGAAAACTCAGAATGATGAGAACCCAGGAATCAGGAAATCCAAAGTCGTTTGGGAAGAACCAATTTTAGTTTTTTATGACAGAAAAATTCCATATTCCAGTAACCAGAGACAGAAATTGGAAACGGTGGTTATGGAGTTAGCAGTCTAACATTGGCTGGAAATCAGTGTAGATACACATGGTAACAGTGGGGGTGGAAGTGCCAGTGCGGCCAATTATTTTGAGTACCATCAGGTCTTCAGACTTACTTATATTTGATTGAAGATGCATTTATCCATCATTTTTAAAACCAACAACCAAGTTTTACACAGAATTTGGAATGACACCTGAGCTGATATAAATATTTGGCAAAATGATAGCCTCAGGGTTTCATCTATCCTAGGTATGAATATCAGATAAACTGTCCTTTCAGTTTTGATTTGTTTTGTGACCTCTTTTTGATAATTTGTCAAAAGGACACCATGCTGGAAGAACAAAAATGAACCTGATTAACGCGAACTGTTCTAACTCACCAAAGATTGAAATGGTTGGAGTATGTTTATCTCTAATTTTATCTGGTAAATCTGGGTAAAGGAAGGATATTTCAGTAGCGTGAGTCACACTTATATTTATATCAGTACCTACATTTTTACTTTCATTGGCTTGCCACAGACTTAGGAAAGTAAAGCATTATTTGTTTCCAGTTTGGTGCTAATGTACATGACTAATGCACTAATAAATATTGCAAGCAAATCAATTGTACTTCCTAATAGCAAGGTGAACAGCAATAGCATTTTATGCAAGATCATAGGAGATTGAGCACTAGACCTGAAAAGGGATGGTTCTAACCCTGACATTTCATTATTTCTCGGGATTTGTGCATCTTCCTTAATGTACAGTTAATGTAATTTGAGGTTATGAATCTTTTTTATAGTCTTCCCTTATATCTTTAAAGTTACAAATCTCAAGTTGTGACTAAAGCAGAAAGCATTCACAGGATTCTGACCGGGAAACTAAACTAACTCACAAATTTTCATTCTTCCTGGGGAAAATGTATAAATTCTATTTATTTTTCATTGGAATATATACTTGGGGTGAATAATGTTTGACACATATTTGTTGCTAATAAAATTCTCAGAATCTATCCCATTCAGTTTCATTGTTTCCGCCAGGGAAGCATGGGGTTGATATAACAAGAAAGAACAAACAAGGGAAATATTGGTTTTAGCCGTAAATGCAGTATGATTGATCATCTCAGGACTCTCTGTGCCCACTGAGTTGTATTCCCAGCATTACTGAAGATGGCTTAGCACCTGATGTGACCAATTCTGTAAGGAAGCCAAAAGAATGAATTCTCCTCAGAGACTTTGAAACATATACAAAGGAACATTTTCCATTCATTTAAAATCTGAATGAGACTAAAATTTTCTTCTTCAGAAAAGTTCACAGTTTTCTTTTTTATGTAAAATATGCAAATATTTTTCCCTGTGGTATACAGACTTATTGACATATAGGGTAACGTGTGTGTGACCATTAAGTAAAAGAGTTCCTTTGAGCCCTATATCATTATTGTTAAAATTCACAAAAGGTCAAAAGGGACACTTGCACTTAAGCAAAGTCAGTTATGTTTAGCTCTCTACAGCAAGTGAAACACGCACCAGGGGAAGTTGGAGACATTTCAGAAAAGGGAATTGGGGGGACTTCTTCTAGGGTTTGGGGTACTACTTGGTAAGTTTGTGGAGAAATTAGAGAAATAGGGACCTGTTCTGGGTTGGATAGTGTCCAAAAGTGGAGAAACGTGTTGATTTTATGATTTAATAATTTTTATCCAGGAGGAAGGAGGACTAAGAGCAAGATGTGGAGTTGTTCAAAAGTAATGATTTTTCAGAAAGAGGGCATTAGTCACGTGTGAAGCTACATCATGGCCTAGGCTATGGCTTGTGGGAAACTACATTTACATTCTAAGGATCTGATTCTCAGTAGGGCTAATATTTACTTCTTCATTATATTGGAAAATACAGAAAAAAATAGGCCACATTTTGTCTCTTTCAGAAGTATGCATTTTTAAGGCATTTAAAAAATCTTCAGAAAAACAGAATTAGAAATAAATCTGTTAGGAAACTTAGATCAAAACAGATAGATGGCATATAGATAAGGATATAAACAGGTATATAATATACAAGCATATATCTGTGTGATATATACAGACAGTCTCCAACTTAAAAGGTTTGTCTTGTAATTTATGATGGTGAGAAAGTGATATTCATATGGTAGAAACTGTCCTTTGAATTTTAAATTTCGATCATTTTCTGGACTAACAATATGGGGTCTGATACTCTCTCGTGATGCTGGGTAGGGGCAGCACTGCAGCTCCCAGTCAGCCAGGCAATCACAAGGGTAAAGGTCTTCCACACCGGCAACCATTCTGTACCCGTGCAAGAATTCTCTTTTGCACTTTCAGGACAGTGGTCAATACATTACATCAGATAGTCAACACTTTATTTTATTTTATTTTATTTTTATTTTTCGGTTCAGTAGCAGTTTTTTTTTTTTTAATTTTTTATTTTTTATAAACATATATTTTTATCCCCAGGGGTACAGGTCTGTGAATCACCAGGTTTACACACTTCACAGCACTCACCAAAGCACATACCCTCCCCAATGTCCATAATCCCACCCCCTTCTCCCTAACCCCCTCCCCCCAGCAACCCTCAGTTTGTTTTGTGAGATTAAGAGTCACTTATGGTTTGTCTCCCTCCCAATCCCAACTTGTTTCATTTAGTCTTCTCCTACCCACTTAAGCCCCCATGTTGCATCACCACTTCCTCATATCAGGGAGATCAATATGATAGTTGTCTTTCTCTGCTTGACTTATTTCGCTAAGCATGATACGCTCTAGTTCCATCCATGTTGTCGCAAATGGCAAGATTTCATTTCTTTTGATGGTTGCATAGTATTCCATTGCGTATATATACCACATCTTCTTGATCCATTCATCTGTTGATGGACATCTAGGTTCTTTCCATAGTTTGGCTATTGTAGACATTGCTGCTATAAACATTCGGGTGCATGTGCCCCTTTGGATCACTACATTTGTATCTTTAGGGTAAATATCCAATAGTGCAATTGCTGGGTCATAGGGCAGTTCTATTTTCAACATTTTGAGGAACCTCCATGCTGTTTTCCAGAGTGGTTGCACCAGCTTGCATTCCCACCAACAGTGTAGGAGGGTTCCCCTTTCTCCGCATCCTCGCCAGCATCTGTCATTTCCTGACTTGTTGATTTTAGCCATTCTGACTGGTGTGAGGTGATATCTCATTGTGGTTTTGATTTGTATTTCCCTGATGCCGAGTGATATGGAGCACTTTTTCATGTGTCTGTTGGCCATCTGGATGTCTTCTTTGCAGAAATGTCTGTTCATGTCCTCTGCCCATTTCTTGATTGGATTATTTATTCTTTGGGTGTTGAGTTTGCTAAGTTCTTTATAGATTCTGGACACTAGTCCTTTATCTGATATGTCGTTTGCAAATATCTTCTCCCATTCTGTCAGTTGTCTTTTGATTTTGTTAACTGTTTCCTTTGCTGTGTAAAAGCTTTTGATCTTGATGAAATCCCAATAGTTCATTTTTTCCTTTGCTTCCCTTGCCTTTTGCGTTGTTCCTAGGAAGATGTTGCTGCAGCAGAGGTCGAAGAGGTTGCTGCCCGTGTTCTCCTCAAGGATTTTGATGGATTCCTTTCGCACATTGAGGTCCTTCATCCATTTTGAGTCTATTTTTGTGTGTGGTGTAAGGAAATGGTCCAATTTCATTTTTCTGCATGTGGCTGTCCAATTTTCCCAGCACCATTTATTGAAGAGGCTGTCTTTTTTCCATTGGACATTCTTTCCTGCTTTGTCGAAGATTAGTTGACCATAGATTTGAGGGTCTATTTCTGGGCTCTCTATTCTGTTCCATTGATCTATGGGTCTGTTTTTGTGCCAGTACCATGCTGTCTTGATGATGACAGCTTTGTTATAGAGCTTGAAATCCGGAATTGTGATGCCACCAACGTTGGCTTTCTTTTTCAATATCCCTTTGGCTATTCGAGGTCTTTTCTGGTTCCATATAAATTTTAGCATTATTTGTTCCATTTCTTTGAAAAAGATGGATGATACTTTGATAGGAATTGCATTAAATGTGTAGATTGCTTTAGGTAGCATAGACATTTTCACAATATTTATTCTTCCAATCCAGGAGCACGGAACATTTTTCCATTTCTTTGTGTCTTCCTCAATTTCTTTCATGAGTACTTTATAGTTTTCTGAGTATAGATTCTGTGCCTCTTTGGTTAGGTTTATTCCTAGATATCTTATGGTTTTGGATGCAATTGTAAATGGGATTGACTCCTTAATATCTCTTTCTTCTGTCTTGCTGTTGGTGTAGAGAAATGCAACTGATTTCTGTGCATTGATTTTATATCCTGACACTTTACTGAATTCCTGTATAAGTTCTAGCAGTTTTGGAGTGGAGTCTTTTGGGTTTTCCACATACAGTATCATATCATCTGCGAAGAGTGATAATTTGACTTCTTCTTTGCCGATTTGGATGCCTTTAATTTCCTTTTGTTGTCTGATTGCTGAGGCTAGGACCTCTAGTACAATGTTGAATAGCAGTGGTGATAATGGACATCCCTGCCGTGTTCCTGACCTTAGCGGAAAAGCTTTCAGTTTTTCTCCATTGAGAATGATATTTGCGGTGGGTTTTTCATAGATGGCTTTGATGATATTGAGGTATGTGCCCTCTATCCCTACACTTTGAAGAGTTTTGATCAGGAAGGGATGCTGTACTTTGTCAAATGCTTTTTCAGCATCTATTGAGAGTATCATATGGTTCTTGTTCTTTCTTTTATTGATGTGTTGTATCACATTGACTGATTTGCGGATGTTGAACCAACCTTGCAGCCCTGGAATAGTATCCTTCTAAAGAATGAATGGGTCAACCGGGAAATTAAAGAAGAATTGAAAAAAATCATGGAAACAAATGATAATGAAAATACAACGGTTCAAAATCTGTGGGATACAACAAAGGCAGTCCTGAGAGGAAAATATATAGCGGTACAAGCCTTTCTCAAGAAACAAGAAAGGTCTCAGGTACACAACCTAACCCTACACCTAAAGGAGCTGGAGAAAGAACAAGAAAGAAACCCTAAGCCCAGCAGGAGAAGAGAAATCATAAAGATCAGAGCAGAAATCAATGAAATAGAAACCCAAAAAACAATAGAACAAATCAACGAAACTAGGAGCTGGTTCTTTGAAAGAATTAATAAAATTGATAAACCCCTGGCCCGACATATCAAAAAGAAAAGAGAAAGGACCCAAATAAATAAAATCATGAATGAAAGAGGAGAGATCACAACTAACACCAAAGAAATACAAACTATTATAAGAACATACTATGAGCAACTCTACGGCAATAAATTTGACAATCTGGAAGAAATGGATGCATTCCTAGAAACATATAAACTACCACAACTGAACCAGGAAGAAATAGAAAGCCTGAACAGACCCATAACCAGTAAGGAGATTGAAACAGTCATTAAAAATCTCCAAACAAACAAAAGCCCAGGGCCAGATGGCTTCCCGGGGGAATTCTACCAAACATTTAAAGAAGAACTAATTCCTATTCTCCTGAAACTGTTCCAAAAAATAGAAATGGAAGGAAAACTTCCAAACTCATTTTATGAGGCCAGCATCACCTTGATCCCAAAACAAGACAAGGATCCCACCAAAAAAGAGAGCTATAGACCGATATCCTTGATGAACACAGATGCGAAAATACTCAACAAAATAATAGCCAATAGGATTCAACAGTACATTAAAAAGATCATTCACCACGACCAAGTGGGATTTATTCAACACTTTATTTTAAAATAAGCTTTGTGTTGGATGATTCTGCCCAATGGTAGTCTAATGTAAGTGTCCTGAGTACACGTAAGGTAGTTAGGTGAGGTGTATGAAATGCAGTTGGACTTGTGATATTTTCAGCTTAGAATGGGTTTATTAGAAGATAAGTCTTCCGTGAATTGAGAAGCTCTACAGATATTATATAGATGCAGTAAATAACCGATTATATATAACTTAGCAAATCATCTATATAAATTTATGACTTGAGCTAGGAGCAAGGTATTTGCAGTTATAATGAGATTTACTATTATAATACTTTGGAGATTCCCAGGACCATAATTTGCTGCATGATTTAAGCTCTGTATTTATAGGGATTTGTTTTAAAGCTATTGACAGTTAGAAAATATTAATTCTAAATTTAGGAATAACGAAGTTCAATGCTGAGCCTCAGGTACAACCTAAAATAAAATAACTCAAAGGACAATTTGAAACTTCCTGTAGAGAGGAAGACAAAGAGAAGATAAACAGGGCTCCAACTTCATCTGCTTTGATCAATCCTCACAGAGATACATATAATAACATCTGAGGACTTCTTTTTGGACTAAAATATCACCTTCTTTCTGGGCTTATCTTTTTTCTGCTCTCCCATTTTTCAAATTCCTTTTATCCTTAGTGGTCAGACACTGCTAATTCTACAATCTGACAGAGAAATCTATGTCTGAGGCAGTGAGAGTCAGCAGATTGGATAGACTTTTCAAAAGAGAGAGAGAGTAGTAGCAAAGCATCATCACGACATATGGTCATTCCAGAATGAGTTCCATAGTTGCAGGAAGATAATCTGCCTTTTCTACCATTAGAACCTTCGTATCTAGTACAGTGCCTGATATGGTGTAGTATTCAAAGTATTAGTGATACAAATGAATAAATCCATGATGAAGCATCTGGGTTAATGTGTCATAATAAAACATGAGTTGTTGCAGTGATAAAAGATCCTCAAATCTCAGCAATTTCCAACAAGAAAATCTCATTTCTTATGTATGCTACATAACTGTCATGTGGACCTGTGGATCTCTTTTGCATTGACTACCTTCTGCAATTAGGCAGATAGAAGGACTTATGTCTGGGAAAATTGCTAACTGATAAGGTAGAGGAAAAGAGTACTGATACTTAACAATTTTCTATGACATTTCATGAGTTAAAGCAAGACCAGAATTAACAATCAGGTGGAGAAGAATTAAAGTACTTCAGAAAAGAGAGAATATTTGCAAATGATCATGTAATATTCCATATTTGGCCTCACTAATATCAAAAGTGTTTGAAAATGCAAATCAGAAGGAGACTGATAAAATCTTGTCCTGAAAAAATTCTGACTAGAAATTTACTTTAGGATCTATCTCAATACTTTCAACTACCTTGTTATGAGAGAAGTTAAAGGATTAGACAAAGGCATTAATAGATTAAAGCAAAATTCTTTGAAAACTGAGTGCAATCACTTGCATGCTAATAAATTTTGGTTTAGATTGATATTCTTTCATATTTATGGAAATAAATCATATAATCCTTTACTACATTCCTTGTAAAGACATACTAGTAAGAATGATGGCACTTCAAAACTCCAAACTTTAAAGCAATTTGAGGGAATGAAACTCAGCTAATTTGAAAGAAGGAAAGCAGAGATATCCTACAGACAACATATTCAGTGTTTATATAATTCAAAACAGTTGTCTCCTATTACTAAAGTAAATACCTCCTAGTATTTAAGTGTGACAGCCTCCAGGCAATCAGTAAAATTACTGTGAACCTGACACATTTAGTAAATCTCTTTTTCAGTCTTTCATAACTACAAGTGGTTGAGAATGAGGATTTAACCAATTTAATTTTTTTTTTCTCTTGCTGCTGGTAGCAGTCATTTTCCTATAAAGCAATTTCATTGGTGACACCGGTGTTCAACAATGAGAATTCAGTGAAGGCTGCTTGAGGTGAGCTTACTTAACAGGGTATTTAAAAATTATTATAGTTTTCCCATTAGAAGAGAATGCATTTAAAAGGCTTCCCTTACTGTTAACATTAAAATGTTGCATTGAATAGCTGCTTCCCTCCAAATGATGTTCACTCTTAAAGACCTAAAGAAGCTTCACCTTTTGCGTAATGTCCTTTCCATCCATTCTAAATCCCATTCATCTCTTTTTTTCTGTGCCACACCTTAGTGTGTGAACTATTGGTTTCGTTATTTTATAATGTGTACCATCTGGAATTGTTCCCAGGGTAACCTATCTCCTACAAAAATCTTTTTTTTTTACTCTCCTCACCTTTAATACACTGAATAAAGCTAGCAGCTACCACAAGCTTGTCACCTACCATGAGGAATTTAGTATACTAGACCTTTGATATTCATTAATTAATAATAAATCCTGTTGAGACTTACAGTTCCAAGCATCCTTCTATTCTCTTAGAATATGGAGATGAATAATACAGACAGAGACCTTATATTTATAGTATCATTAATATTTAATAGCTACAACCGCTTTGTAAGGTTGGTATGATCTTCCTTTGTAGATGACATAAATGAGGTGGATGAGTAGGGCAGAAGTGAGTGACTTTTTCAGGTCAAGCTACTAGTAAGTGGCAGACTATGTTAGTTTGCTTGGGCTGCCATAACATTCGCTTTCCCCTTGTGGTAATGTTGACTGACTGTGGTCTCCCCGTTCAGCTTTTCTACCCCATTATGAATTCCTGCATGGTGGCCTGTGAGTCTCTTCCTCAAGAAGCCTGTTTGTGCCTTCATTTCTTAAACCATTCTATGAGGTATATTTGATACACCAAAGAAATGGACATATTTAACATGCACAAGCTGAGGAATTTGGAGATAAGCTTATACCCGGTGAAACTGTCAACCACACTCAATATGAAAAACATATCCACCATCTCCAAAAGTTTCCTCTTGCCTCTTTTTGTTTTTGTTGTAAGAACACTAAACACTTTTTATTAAGTTTTTAAGTGAATAATACTGAATTGTTAATTATAAGCACTATTTGTACAGCAGATCTCTAGAACTTATTTATCTCATGTAACTGAAACCCTATAACTATAGACTAACAACTCTCCATTTCTTCTCCCCATCAGCGCCTGAAATCACTATTCTACTCTCTGTTTCTAAGAGTTTGATTATTTTAGATCTCTCATATAAATGGACACATGCAGTATTTTCTCTTCTCTGATGGACATATTTCACTCAGCATAAGTCCTACAGGTTTTTTGATGTTCCATATGACAGGATTTCTTTTGTTTTTAATGCTCAATAATATTACATTGGATATAGAAATCACCTAAAATCTATTAAATGATGAATGATGAAAATGGTCTTTCACTTTTAGTAGAACGGTTTTCCTAAAATCTTTCTCCATCTCCATCCTGAGTCATGACAAAGCCTCTAGACCTAACGGTATCTCCATCACTGAGGATGGGTAATCAAGCGACTTATTTCTCACAGCACCATAGAAGCAACAAAAGACACTTACAGATGATACATTTTCCTTGTTTCTCAAAACAAAATGATTTTTTAATGCTAAAGTGATCAAGAATTTTTTGAAGGATTGTAAACCTCATTTAAAAAAAAAGATTTATTTATTTATTGACAGAGAGAGACATGAGAGAGGGAACACAAGAAGGGGAAATGGGAGAGGGAGAAGCACGTTCCCCACTGAGCAGGGAACACAATGCAGGGCTCATTCCCAGGGCTCTTGGATCATGACTTGAGCTGAACACAGATGCTTAATGACTGAGCCACCCAGGCACCCAGCCGATGAATGTAAACCTCCTTGACTATACATTTATATGAACCTGTTGAATGAAATCAGTAGAAGAATTTTCGAATAAGAATAACTACATACAGGGGTACCTGGGTGTCTTAGTGGGCTAAGCATCCAGTTCTTGATTTTGGCTCAGGTCATGATGTCAGGGATGTGAGAGTGAGCCCTACATCAGGCTCTTTCCTGAGCATGGAGCCTGCATAAGTTTCTCTCCCTTACTATCCCTCTGCACTCCCCCACTCCCTGCTCATGTGCTCGATCTCTCAAAAAATAACTAAGTTAATTAATTAATTAATTAAAAATTTTAAAAAAGAACTATGCACACTTACTTCAGCCACATCATTCTAAATATATACCATCATCATCATCATCGCCATCATCATCACATATTTTAGACCACCCATCATGGACCACATGGCATAAACATTTTTCCTGCTTATATTTTTTATTCATATATATATATATATATATATATATATATATATATATGAAGGAGAAGAGATGGAGTAATAAGGGAGGGGAGAGAGAGAGAGAGAGAGGAATATTTTAAAGAATTAGCTCACATGATCATAGAAGCTAGAAAGTTCAAAATTGGAAGCCAATAGGCTAGAAACTCAGGGGACAGTTGGTGTCACAGCTGGAGCCTGAAAATAATCTGGAAGTAGAATTATCTTTTCCTTGAGTGACTTCAGTTTTTTTTTTCTTTTTTTTAATTAATTTAATTTTTTTTAATAAACATATAATATATTTTTATGCCCAGGGCTACAGGTCTATGAATCGCCAGGTTTACACATGTCACAGCAGTCACCATAACACATACCCTCCCCAATGTCCATAATACCACTACCCTCTCCTGACACCCCTACCCCCAGCAACCCTCAGTTTGTTTTGTGAGATTAAGAGTCACTTATGGTTTGTCTCCCTCCTGATCCCATCTCACTTCATTTATTTTTTTCCTACCCCCCAAACCCCCCCACACTGCTGGATGGAACTAGAGGGTATTATGCTTAGTGAATTTTTTTTTTAATTAATTTATTTATTTGACAGACAGAGATCACAAGCAGGCAGAGAGGCAGGCAGAGAGAGAGGAGAAAGCAGGCTCCCCGTGGAGCAGAGAATCCTACGAGGGGCTCGGGGCTCTGTCCCAAGACCCTGGGATTATGACCCGAGCCGAAGGCAGAGACTTTAACCCACTGAGAAACCCAGGTGCCCCCAGTTTTATTCCTCTTAAAGTAAGGCACATTGTGGGGAGCAATCTGCTTTACTCAAGTGGTACTGATTTAAATGCTCATCTCATCCAAACAGACAAACAAATAAAAAAACCTTCAGAGAAGCAATTAGTTTTTAGTTTTTGACCAAATATTTGAGGGACATCGACTAATAAAGTTGACACATAAAATTAACCATCACACAGAACATGATTTCAGAACCAGGTCTGTCTCTCCAGAAAGTCTCAAGCTTTCCCATTTTAACTTGCTGACAGGCACAATACTTTGAATATAGAGGAATAGAGATACTATTGATTGAATGCATAAAATAACAGATATTTAATTTTTTCTTCTCATTTTACATGGTGTTATTTATTATTCTAAGCTAAATTAGAACCTCAATGTGATAGCCGTTTTGGTTTGTCTTTTGATACTTAATGAGTGTTATTTGCTACCAAGACTACCCAAGTCAAAGTGATTATAATCAGTGCCAAAGTTATATTTTGATTGCAATAAATAGATCAAATGTTCATTAATATTGAAGCCAGACTGTTAAATCTACTGTTCTTTCTTCATTTACTTTTATTAGCATTTTAAAGTTTTTAGATAAGGCCTAATTAATTTCAACTACATTCAGAGAAACTGGTTTTATTAGAATAAAAAACAAGAAATTATGAAATGTGCACTTTAAGGGGAGGGAAAAAATGTGTCCTGTGGGAGGAAGGCAGTGACCAACTAGGAAAATAATACTCATCCTGACTCTCCCATATTCATTCAAATATTTTGACATAACAAATTCTCCACCAAGCCCACCTTTCTTGCTAAGCTACTCCTTAAATTCTGCTCCCCTGAACTTTCCTGTGTTTGATGTTAAAAAATTAACTTAACTTTCATCTGTGAATTTCTGCTAAAGGACAGTACTTAAATGTTTAATAGTCAATTTAAATATATCCAAATAAAGTCTCCCTTTCACAATCCATGTAGAAAACAAAAACAACAAAAAAATGTAGCTATTTCGGATAGCTACAGAGTTATTTCAGATAAATACAAGTAAACATAGGAACTATCTTTTCTTGATTGGAGCTTTTACACATCTCATTTTTTTTTTTTTAAGATTTTATTTATTTGTTTGACAGAGAGAGATCACAAGTAGGCAAACAGGCAGGCAGAGAGAGAGGAAGGGAAACAAGCTCCCCGCTGAGCAAAGAGCCTGACGTGGGGCTTGATCCCAGGACCCTGGGATCATGACCTGAGCCAAAGGCAGAGATTTTAACCCACTGAGCCACCCAGGCACCCCACATCTCATCTTTTTATGTAGAGCCTAAATATATTTGAATTTATGAGGTGTGGTGGGAGGCTTTTGGATGAAACAACTTTAAGCTCTTTAATATTTTGCTTTTATGGGGTGCCTAGGTGGCTCAGTCGGTTAAACATCTGCCCTCAGCTCAGATCATGATCCCATGGTCCTGGGATCCAGCCCCAGGTAATGCTCCTTGCTCAGCGGGGAGTCTGCTTCTCCTTCTCCCCCTCCCTCTGCCTAAAGCTCCCCTGCCTGCATTCTCTCTCACTCTATTTCTCTGTTAAATAAATTAATAAAACCTTTTAAAAAAAAGTTTCACTCTTGTTTTATTTTATCCATATCTAAAAGTTTAATCATAGCTGAGGCCTCTTGCATACACTCAGATTAACAATGTATTCAAATTCCTTTTAAGTCTCATATTCATCTATACCTGCAAATGTTGATACATAATTTCCATTTGAATGTTCGTTTCCAATTTAAATAATATCATTGATTAAAAGAAAAATATCTTTGTTTAGTTAAATACTTATTTTCAAATTCAAATCTATTATATGCCTTACTTCATGGAAACATTAGAACATTATTGTAAATGTCTAATGTCTAAGCTTGTAGACACTTAAAATATATAAAAGTGTAGGAAATACCATACTACATGCTCTGCTGGTTTAGATTGTTTTTAAAATTGTTGGCTTTAAAATGCATAGCTATTCTTCTTCTTCCAAAAAGGACACAAAATGTCCAGAGATCTAAAATCATACTTAGAGAATGATTAATCCAATCCATTCATAGTTAACGCTTACCTGGGCTACTGGAAAAGAACAACCTCCACACCATTTTATCCTTGGGTGACTACTGTCTGCACTGTTGTCAGAAGGATCATTATGATCTGGAAATCTGACCACTTCTCTCCCTGCTTGTGCTCCTCAATCACAATTCACTGCTCTGATGATAGACAACAAAACTCTTAAGATCTCAAAACCCTAGGTAATCTCCTTCTTACCTGATTCTTGAGCTCAGTCACCTCTTTGCCTTCTGTGCTTTATTCTCACTCATCTTCCACTAATTCTCCCCAGCCAGTATTGAACACACTCCCACAGAGGGCCCTGGAGTCTGCTGTTCCCTCTGTTGGGGCACTATCATACACCACCCTTCTCCTTCTCTAAGGCTGCCCTCTGTCTAGCCCATCTCCCTGTAATCATCAGTTCTTGAGAAAATCCTCCCCACAACTCCTTGACTGGACAAAACCTTCCTATTATCCATTCCGTAGCACTATTTACCTCCCTCATGTTACGTATGACACTTAAAAGTTTCCATTTATTTGAATGTGTTGAATCCCTATTTCCTCCTCCGGTCTACAGACTTCATGAGCAGAGAGACCATGTGCATTTTGAACATCACTGTACATTTGGAATTTGCTATACAATCAGTGTATAAGTGCCTAGTAAATATTTTTGAAATAAAAAGTAAATGAATGAATAGAGGTATGAACTGTGCTTATCTGGTTTTGTGTTGTGTGGAGGAACCATCGGAGATGAATAAAGTTCTCCAGAAATGATTTCCTAGAGAAGTTGATAAATGTCGGTTCAAAAAAATACCAAGAATTTTTTAGGTAGAGGCATAGCATCTATATTAAATATCAAGATTATATCTGTCATAATTGAAGGATAGGTAACGTTCTGAATGTCAATTATGGGACAGACTATGATAGTGATCATGTGGTTTAAAAAATACTCCTTGTGTCAGAGACTGATTTTCTTTTTTTTTAAATTTATTTATTTTCAGCATAACAGTATCATTATTTTTTCACCACACCCAGTGCTCCATGCAATCCATGCCCTCTATAATACCCACCACCTGGTACCCCGACTTTCCACCCCCCTGCCACTTCAAACCCCTCAGATTGTTTTTCAGAGTCCATAGTCTCTCATGATTCACCTCCCCTTCCAATTTACCCCAACCCCCTGATTTTCTTAATATTGATTCATTCCTTCTCTCTTTTAGTGACTTGGACCATGCTGCTTTACCAGCATATTAGATGGGCTTATGATGGCCACATTTCCCAACCTCCTCTGTAGCTTCCTGTGGCCATCAAACTGATTCTGTCACTAGTATGTGAACGCAACTATGGTGTGCAGCTTCTGAGTCTTGCCTTAGGGTGGTTGGGTGTTCCCTCTTTCCCTCTTCTAAAGGGCTATAATGTGAGTACAGCTGTAGTGTGCCTGTTCTGACTCTATGAATGAGGGAAAAACCCTACAGATGGTGAAGCAAGGTAGAAGGAAACCTGAGCCCCTGGATAAACTTATAGAACAGGGCTGACTCTTAGCCTTGAATAGTTCCCTCTGAGTTTTGATATAAGAAGGGGAAAAAATGACTTCCGTCTTTTTTAGTCTCTATATTTTAGCATCTCTTTATCAGAGCCACTTAGTTTATTTCCTAGCTACTAAAATACCTATTCAATTCTATGTGAATTCGTATGACTTTTAAGCTGTGCAGAAATAAAACTGAGTTTATAAATTGATATTCAAATTTTTGCAGAAAAAAAATGGACCTATAAATGTGAGGAATGTTTCTTCTCTGGGTTTATGCTGTTTTATGTATAAGACTCTTTTTTTTTTTAAATTGCTAGAATGCAGAGTAGATTTAACAAAGGACCTCATTGCTACAGCTAGCAAGGTAAATGGAGATGAAGGTTTTTCCTGAGGAGGGGGAAGAGGAACTGTAGCTATAGGACTACATGATTGCATGACTACATGTAGGCTACATGACTGTTTGGGTGTGTTCAGTGATTTTTAAGTATTACCAGGACCAAAATTATTTTTGCTATGAGTCACTATGTTATTGCTTAAAGTTATAGCAGTGACATCAAGGCTATAATAACAATAAAGCAATACTGTGCCTAGCTAAGATGACGTGATTTCTCAAAGAAATCGCTGGTTAACATTGAATCCAGCATAAAAGACACCTCCCCAAAAGAACACCTTCTTACTCTTTCTTCCCTTCACCCGAACCCAGATAAAATCCTGTTGCCTCATTATTCTCCTAATCCATTTACTTGGCTTTCACCTGCACCATACAGAGCATAGATTATGATGTTCGATTTAATCTGAATCCTGCATAAACTTTAATGTCATATTTTTCCACATATTTCTTGATCACTATAAGTATGCAAAAAAACACTGATCTCATTTTATAAATGTAAATAAACAAAGGGAGATAAATAGTCAGGATCAATTTAGGATTTTTTGAAAGATTTATTTATTTATTTATTCATTCATTCGTTCGTTTTAGAGAAAGAGAAAGTACAGACAGGGGAAAGGGCAAAGGAAGAGGTAAAGAATCTCAAACAGGTGGCGCCTGGGTGGCTCAGTGGGTTAAGGCCTCTGCCTTCGGCTCAGGTCATGATCCCAGGGTTCTGGGATCAAGCCCCACATCGGGCTCTCTGCTCACCAGGGAGCCTGCTTTATCTTCTCTCTCTGCCTGCCTGCCTCTCTGCCTACTTGTGATCTCTGCCTGTCAAATAAATAAAATAAAAATCTTAAAAAAAAAAAAAAGAATCTCAAACAGACTCTGAGCTCACAGCGCAGCCCTACATGGGGTTCAATCTCACAACCCTGGGATAATGACCTGACCTGAAACCAACATTCAGATGCTTAACTGACTGAGCCACCCAGATGCTCCTTAATCTAGGATTTGTTTTAATCTGCCTATTTTCTTTTCATGAAATGCTCTTCTGCATCTGACTTCTGACTTCTGACATACACATCTGACTTCTCCATCAGCTAAAATATCACTTTCACAGAGAGACATTTCCTTGCTAATAAGATATATTTCCATTATTCTTTATCATTGTCTCTTCACTTTTCCTTAATGGCACACAATAGTTTTTAGGATGGTTACATGTGTATTTGCTTGTTTAACTGGCTCCCCCACTGACCTGTAAGGATCGTGAAAATAGGCAGTATGCCTCAATTGTTCACCACTGAATGTGTAGAGTCTGATCTAGTGTCTCACCAACTGTAGGTACTCAATAGACTTCAAACAAGCTACAAAGCGAAACAGGAACATAAGCTCCCAAACAAAATAAAAAGAAAATTAAAGATTAGTACACAGTTACAGTGATTTATAATGAGAGGAAATGAAAAACACTGAAAATGTTTTTACATTTTTTGGATATAGTAAATTAAGGACACATGTCTCATACTGTTAATGACTGAAGAGATGCTCTAGATTATCTATAGGAATGAATTCTAAATAAACCTTTTCTAACATTGATCAATAGCAGTACATCTATGACCCTGATGATACGAGGATATTTTGTAGTTAATTGGGGTGGACATTAGAAATATATAGAATCTATATCAAATAAGGGGTTTTTCTATAAATAAGAGACAGAAATAAACACGCAGAGAGAACAAGACAGAAAGAGACAAGGAAGGAAAGATGATTTCCTGTTTCCTTACTCCTGTGTGTCAGTATATTTGATAGGTCTGGCAATGCAGCTTTCTTCATCCAATGGCAGAGACTGAATTTGACTTTTGGCATTCTCTCTCTAGATTTTAGCTCTTTACTCTCCTCCATCAGTGTGTCATTTTATCTGTAATTAATACCTGAATCCCATCTTTAGGTTTAATTGAAAGGGATTGGGTATGGCCAAGAGCGAGGGATGTTATCCCACTTTTATTGATAAATTGTAGCTTCAAATTATTATATAGGTCAACGACATACCTATGAAGAACCAATTTACAAATTAAGTATTACAGGAGTGAAAATCGTAGTTTTATGTTCTTTTCTTCTACAACATAATCTCTTACCTTCTTGATTCTTCATTCATAAATCATAGGAAATAGCATGTGGTGGATATTACTGTGATCTGACTTCCATCTTATATCTCTACCCAAGAACTGGCAAATGGAAAGTGTTAAAGGAGATTTAAGGATGCTATTAGGGCTTGTCTGCATAGACTGTTTATTGTCTCAATTTGTTGTAATTTGTATAGTGTATGCATCTATATCTAGGCTAGATGACTCTGCCTTCCATTTCTCTTTTTTTTTTTTCCCTTTTTTAAAAAGCAGATTGCTATACAAAACATCTCAACAGAAACACATCTCATCAAACTGTATATCAAATTCTTATTTTACTGAATAAATTTGCTTCCTGGATTTTAAATGCTTAAACTGTAGCACTGCAGCTAGTTTTGGTTTTCAGAAGCTAGCAGAACAGGCATGCCTGCTGATACTGTATTTGATTTAGTAATAGAAACAAGTGGATACGATTTCTCTTGGAGAACTAGTTTAATGGTATTTATAGTAACATACGAATATGTTTCTAAAAACGTTCTGATTGATTCTTCTACATACACACACACACAAATCCAGAAAATCATTCAATATCATGAAATAATGTTTTTGTAAGCCTTCTGTGTTCTATAATTCTTTTTCTCATCTTTCTGTCACTGTGGAGATATTTGCATGAAAATAGTTTCTCTATTGCTAAGAGTTCATCTGTTCCTGCTGCTTATTTCTCACCTGAAGTCACAATTGTCTGAATGTACATCATAATCATCTCTACATAAGCCAATTTCAATGCCACAAACAAAAGATTATGACTTCAACTGAGAAATAAACAGCAGGAGCAGATGAAATCTAAAAACCAAATACCCCACTTTATGGAAATGTCCCAATTAATAAAAATTCAATTTAAAAGAAATATTTTAAGTTATATATCAGCAGAATTATCTCTCAACAGAAGTTTTTCAGTTTTTCATGATGTTCCAATGTGCTTTATACTCAGGCTACTTAAACCTGGTTTATTCACTGTTAATTATGCCAGATGTCTTTTTATCCTTCTGTTTATGTTTAGCAGTCTGTCCCAATTCTATCATTTTTAATTATCTAAAGCCTTTGTGGTAAGATTCACACAGAAGTAGTAACTCCTCCTTGGCATCCATTGAAAGCAACTGAATAACGTAAGAAGACAACAGATGGGCATGATCTGCTTTGTGGACTCACATGGAGACTTGAATGAACCTTAAATACCTGTCTATTAAAAATAATGTTCCATATTTAATCATAATTCCATGTACCATTTTAGCTGCTCTGCCATGATGCCGTAAATTACCATACTTCAGAGATTATCTCATACCCCTGAATATATTTCAGTTAGATTTCTTTTTTGGGTGGTGAAAGTATTGAATAGAAACAAAAAATAAGTCAATATACTCCCTACTGTATTATTATTTCCATAAAGTCAAAACTTTACCAGTTCATGAACCTTTTCCTCTTAATTAGGTTAAGTAAATAAGCAAAATTTACCAGTTCATGAATGTTTTCCTCTTAATCAGGTTAAGTAACATTTGCTCAGCACCTTAAATTTGTCTGAAACAATCTAAACAACAATGTAAACAACAGAGACACCAAGAGAATAAGGCATAGCTTCTTAAGAAGGTAAGTAGCTGATGAGTGCTGTGAAATGTGTAAGTCTGATGATTCACAGACCTGTACCCCTGGGGCAAGTAATACATAATATGTTAATAAAAATAATTTTTAAAAAAAGAAAGTGAAAAGTTACATATATACCCACACACAAAAAAAAGGAAAGAAAGTAAGTGAGAAAATGGCAAAATGAAGTTCAGGAGTTTTATGAGAAATGCATGCAGTTGATAAAAGTTATGACAAAAAGAACTACCGAGGAGAGACTAGAAAAGCTGCCTTATATAAATATAGCAAGGACTGCTTTTTGAAAGATCAGTAGTCTTTAGTCAAGAGGAATTTGGGGGAGAATAAGGGAGGAAATAAGTAAGAGAGAAAATTGTAGGCAGAGAGAGAAAATGTGAATCAAATGGAAAATCAATAAAGAAACACCAACTGAACAACATAGACCAAATGAACCTAAGAGACATATATAGAGATATCCAGTTAACAAACAGCAGACAAATACACATTCTTCTGAAGCACACATGTGTATTCTACATGATAGATCACATGCTGTTATACCATCAAACTAAAAAAAAAAAAAAAAAAAAAAAAAAAAACTTCACAGCAAAGGAAATGGTACATATGGGGAAAAGGCAACCTACAAAATGGGATAAAATATTTGCAAACCATATATCTGATAGGGGATTAATATCCAAAATATATAAGGATCTCATACATCTCAAAAGCAAACAAAACAAAACAAAAACAAAACAAAAAACAAAAAAACAAAACAAACAAACAAACAAAAAAAACCACACAACAATGACCAAGTAATCTTATTTGAAAAATGGGCAAAGAACCTGAGCAGACATTTTTCAAAATGGTCAACAAATATATGAAAAAGTATCCAATGTCATTAATCATCAGGGAAATGCAAGTGAAAATTACAATGAGGTATTAACTATCACCCAGTAGAATGTCTACTATCAAAAAGACAAGAGAGATCTTTCTCTCCATTTCCCTTCCTCCTTTCTTCTTCCCTCCCTCTCTCTCTACATCTCTCTCTCTCTTTCTTTCTTTCTGGTCAAAAGACAATAAATATTGTTGAGGATGCGGAGAAAAGAGAATCCTTATACACTCTTAAATGGAATTTTAATTGGTAAAACCATTATAAAAAACGTGGAGATACATCAAAAATTAAAAATAGAACCACCTTGTGATCCATCAATCCCACTTCTGGGTATATATCCAAAGGAAACAAAATCAGAATCTTAAAGAGATACCTTCACTCCCATGTTCATGGCAGCATTGTCCACACTAGCCAAGATATGAAAACCACCAAAATGTCCACCAACAGATGAATGGATGTAAAATGTGTGTTACATAAACAGTGTAATGTTATTGAGCTATTCAAGAGCAAAATTTTCTGACCCCTTTAAGGGCCCTTCTAGCTGGACTAAGAATCAAATTGACAGGAGACAGATTAAAAGAAGAAAATAAAATGTAATAGCAGACATGTGGAGAATCCACACAGACATGAACATTTCAAAGACAGGTAAGCAAAATGAGGTATATATGTCATCCTGAACTAAGGAGAAGAGGGCAGAGGTCTGGGATTTCACAGGAAAGGAAAACAACTCACAGGGCAATTAGAAGAAGAGCAGATGTTTAGTAATTAGATGTTTGCCCCCATCATATAGTTGTGTCACTCAGATAAAATTTATATCTGCTAATGACACTTATTCTGGGAAAGACCCCAAATTTAGATTTTTCTATGTAGTTAAGGAAGGGGCAAAAATTTCTCCCAAGATTGTAGAGTCTTGATTACCTTCAGCTCAGAATAGTCTTCATGCCAAAGTGGCCCATCTGGGGGTAGTCTGCCCTAGGATTCTAAAAAGCCGTAAAAAGGAAGAAAATTCTGTAATTTGTGACAATATAGATGAACCTGGAGGACAATATGCTAGGTGAAATAAGCCAGACATAGAAAGATAAGTACTGCATGATCTCACTTATAAGTGGAATCTGAAATTTTCAAAACCATAGAAACAAGAGAATAGAATGGTGGTTACCAGGGGTTGTGGGGAGAGGGATATTGGGAGATGTTCGTGAAGGAATACAAAGTCCAAGACTTACAAGATGAATAAGCTCTTGAGATCTAAGTTACAGCAAGTGACAATAATTAGCAATACTGTATTGTATACTTGGGATTTGCCAAGGGATCTTAAGTGTTCTCATCACACACACACACAGACACACCCACACATGCATGCACAGAAAAACAAAGGAAAGAAAATGATTAATGTTATGAGGTGATAGATATGTTAATTAGCTTGATTATTTCAAGCTGTGCATCTTAAAATGTACAACTTTGTCAATTACACATTAATTAAAGTCATAAAAAATAAAATAAAGCAAATCAAACAAAAAATAGCTCCTTTCAGAAAAAGTATACAGTAATGAGAGGATAATCAGTGTCTTTCAACCTGGGGAGTTTGGGCTCTGAAAATCTTCATGGTAGGAAAATCTGCAGCTAAAGAATTTATAGTGAAAAAGAGAGCTAGAAAGATGGGAGTGATCAATGACCACAGGTTAACCTTTATAATTACTGCATGTGCCCTCAAATAAATAAAAACAGCAATAAAATTAAAAATAAATATATTTTCAATAGCAGAAAGGACATTTTAATAAAATAAAATCATAAAAATAAAATAATAAGACATCAACCTTACTGTAAATGTGCAAGATCCCTATTAAGACAAAAGAAAAAAAAGCATCAATAATGAGAAATAGAACCAGACGATGGTCCAATAAGAAGGATTCAAAAGTATATAGATAACAACTCTTAACTCTAATCTATACATTTATAGCAAGTCCATTAAAATTTCAATTGATTTTTATTCTAAGAATAAAAATAATTGAACATTAAATGTCTTGTGAACCAAGTATCAAAATTCTTTGTATGATAACAATGGCAGTGTGGTGTCAGCACCTAAACACAGAGTTAAGTTTATAGAATAGACTGGGATGCAGAAACATACTTAGGGAAGTACATTATAATGACTGAATATACATCATTTGGAATCAAACTGGTTGCTATTCAATGTTTACTTCTTGATCTTGAGTGAGTCCTCCCCAACACCATTTTTTTCTCTTCTATTCCTAAAATTAAAACAAAACAAACAATACAAAAACAAACTAGTACTAACCCATAGGGATACTGTAGGGATATATTAGTGAATTCCTGCAGAAGACTCTGGAATGTAGCAAGTATCATGCCTTTCCTTTAATAATATCGATTGGAGGTCCACCTGGGTGGCTCAGTGGGTTAAGCCTCTGCCTTCAGCTCAAGTCATGATCTCAGGGTCCTGGGATCCAGCCCTACATCAGGCTCTCTGCTCAGTAGGGAGCCTGCTTCCCCCTCTCTCTGCCTGCCTTCTGCTCTGTCTACTTGTGATCTCTCTCTCTTTCTCTCTCTCTGTGTCAAATAAATAAATAAGGTCTTTAATAATAATAATAATATAGATTGGAGATGTTTCCATATCAATGCGTATACAACTATCCTATTCTCTTTTTTTAAGTTTTATTTATTTATTTGACAGAGATCACAAGTATGCAGAGAGGAGAAAGCAGGCTCCCCACTGAGCAGAGAGCCCAATGCGGGGCTCCATCCCAGGACCCTGAGATCATGACCTGAGCCAAAGACAGAGGCTTAACCCACTGAGCCACCCAGGCGCCCCAACTATCCTATTCTTTTAGACGAATATTTGGAGTTTCATTTTATTTTATCAAGTACAGAGTTATTAATGCTTAATATGTTTCCAGTATTTAAATATTTTGACAATATAAACAACGTTGCAATGAGAATTTTTCACAAGCTGCCTTGTGAAATGTGTTAGTCTTTAAGACAGGTGATAAAGATTGAAATACTAAGTAAAATGTTCCCCCATTTTAAATCACTGCAAATCATTAAAAATTTGTGCAAAATTATACTATCATCAGATGTATAGTAGTGTATTTAATTTAGACACATTTCCCCACACTCTAAATGATACTTTGTATCAACCATATTGGTGAAAATTATTTCTTGTTTTCATTTACATTTCTTCAGTTATGGACAGAATTGGCCATCTGTACATATGTCACTAGATAGTCTCATTGTTACTTTTTTTCTTAAGGTTGTAAATGATCTTTTCATAGGGCACCTTAGTGGCTCAGTAGGTTAAGTATCTGCCTTCAGTTCAGGTCATGATCCCAGGGGCCTGGGATCTAGTCCCACTTAGGTTCCCTGCTCCACGGGGAGTCTGCTTCTCTCTCTGCCCTTCCTCCCATTCATTCTCTCAGTCTCTCTCTCTCTCTCTCTCAAATAAAAAAATAAATAAAATCTTAAAGAAAATAAATTACCTCTTCATATACTATCTTTTTGCTCTTTTGGGTATTTTGTGTTTATTTTTCTTACACTTTTTCCTGTTTGAATGAGTAGCATTCTTTTTAAAAGCTAAGAAAATTGGTAATTTATTTTGTGTGTTCAAGCATTATTTTTCCTAGTTTATTATTTGTCTTTTCATTTGGTTTTGTTATTATTTATCATTCAGAAAGTTTTTACCAATTGAAAACTCCCTAGGAAATATTTTATACACCATTCTTCTGTGGTGGTGTTCAGTAGACCAGTTGGGAGATTTAGGCAATGCAAGAGGAGAGTATAATGAATAATATAAATGTATTCATGTATTCATGGCCTTGGAGATTAAAAATCACTTTGTAAATTATAGTACTTAACCTACTTTTTACAACTGACTTTGTCAATGTTGTAGGAAGAAAATTTGTATGGTAATTTGAATTTCTGATTTATTTTTTAGGTGTAAGTTCAAGGTAAGACTGCAAACTTTGTTTAGAAGGCAAGATTTTGAATATTTATTTAGAAATGTCATAAGGACCTGATGGCATCTGCTCTTCTTTAAAGCATAAAATGAACTATCTGGTCTCCATATTTTAATGGCTTTAAATTAAACATTTTTAAACAACTTTAGTTAAATAATGAGTGAATGATATAATAAAAAAGAAGAGATAATTTCAACTAAAAAATATTGAACACTACTACCAAGTGCTTTAGGAGGAAGAAGGAAGGCTTACTATATTCCAAAAACATACACGTGTTTATGTTTACTTCTCATCCCTATGAAAACTGATGACCCAAAGTCATTCCTAACTTTCTTCATTTAACAAATATTTATTGAGTACCTCGTATATGAAAACATTTTTCCTAGAACCAAGATATACAGTGCTAAAACTAAATAATAATAATAAAATTTTAAACCCCCTGCCTTCTTGAAAACTACAGAGGAATGAGAAGAGAAAGTTATAAATAATGAATTATCCAATTGGTTAGAAAGTTAAAACCTTTTATAAAGTACAGTACCTACTAAGTATAAAAGCTGAAATGTAAACCTAGGTTTTCTCTCACTCTAGTGGTCAAGCCCCTTTCTACTATATCATGTAATTGAGATGTTAAAACTGGATTCCTCCTAAAATGAGAAGTTCCTAAAACTTTAACCTCTGTCTTAAATTCCCAGAGTACTCATGAAAGAACACAAAATAGAAGTCTCTTTGGGAGGGAACTGGTGGCCTTTGTAGTTTCAACTATGGAATAGAGAGAAAAAATAATTCAAGATGGTCATCTAAGTAGTTTGATTATATAACTTAACATCCAGCGACCCTATTCATAATTATGCTAGACAACACATAGAATTCCACAAAACTTCCAGACAAATTTTAACAAATGTTCACTCTATTGTTCTTTGGGGCAAGATTTCTTGGGCTTCTAATCAAAGCCAGATTATATACAAACATGGAGCAATCTGCTTTTAATATTGCAGCACCAAGAAATTCATATTTTTTTGCCCCATTTTATCATCCACCTGAAAGCTTCAACTTCTTAGGAGAAAAGCTATGGAGAAAGGCTTCTTGGTAAGGGTTAGGAGAATTCACTGTCTTTTCATCTTATGGGGAAAATAAACAAGTGAACAATCTTACAAGCTTATACACACTTGGCTCCAGACATGTCTGATAGAGGTCACCGTGGGACCAGGTGGACTCCTGTTCACAATGCTTGAGTGGAAAATTTCATATGAAAATGTATAATATTAATAACACCAGGATAGTGTCATTACATGGATGACTTCTTTTAAATTTCATGGAACTTTGACTACCATAAGGTCTCAGTGTATCAAGAATGACATGTAATCTTGAAATTTTGATTTGTGGGAGATGCCACCAGGCATCGTGAACATGACACTGACCAACATCATCCCTTACCGTTTCCTGTCTCATATCACTCCAGGTCTGTCACTGCACATAGACACAAGCATTACATAAATCTGAAAAACCTTTTTTAAATACATATTTAAATTTAGTAATCAGTAATGTAATTCAGGAAAATCTTTCATAAATACAAAACATTAACATGTGTAGATTCAAATACAAACATATGACACCTTAATTGGTGTCATAGATCACCTACAGTCTCTGAATTGAATTGGAAAGCAAGAAATAGAGTATATGATAATCCTTGCTATCAGTCAAAATTTTGTGAGTTGTCAGTGGTTCTGTAAGTCAACCACTATATTAATTTTCACAAATATGATTTGGATATGATAGTCATCTAAATCCCATATGCAAAATAATAGATCAACTGTCCTGTATCCATTGGTAACATAACTTATTCTTACTTTTGACCTGAAAAAAGGTATCTATATAAAAGTGATCAATTTTTAGTTGCTACTACATTGATTTTTTTTATTTAATTTAATTTTACTTTTTTCAGTGTTCTAAAATTCATTGTTTATGCACCACACCCAGGGCTCCATTGATTTTTGATTTGTACTACAGCATATTGTGTAAATAAATATAGCCAAACAATTATTGTAAGTAAAATCTCAGACAGAGAAAGACAAACACTGTATGATCTCACTTATTTGTGGAATTCATGAAAAAGCCAAACTAATGGAAACAGGATAGAATGGTGTTTACCAAGGGCTGGAGGATAGATGCAATGGGGCAATCTTGGTCAAAGGGTTATAAAATTTTAGAGATGTAACATTCAGCATGGTGACCACAGTAATAATACAGTATCATATACCTTAAAGTTGCTAGGAGAATAAATCTGAAATACTCTCTTCATTAAAAAAAGTCACTTTGAAAGGCGATCAATGGCTTAACTAATGTTATTGTGGTAATCATTTTGCAGTATATACATGTATCAAATCACCACACCGTGCATCTTAAGCTTACACAATGGTCTATGTCAGTTATATCCCAATAAAGTTGGGGGAAAGAGGTACATAAAGTAAAATAACTAAACATTGAAATACATTTTTAAGGAGCAAATATGAAATGGTTTGATGTCCCTTTTAATATTTAAGAAAGCAAAATTACTTTTGGTTATATAAATTGTTAATTGAGCTCTTTGTCTGACTCAAAGTAATCTGGGTTAGGTAATTACAAATGTAAAAATATATGAAATCAATGATTCCTGCTTTGTGTGTTAACACTAAGCACTATATAGATTTGAGTTCAAGCATCATTTGAAGTCCTACTTAATATATAACCAACAAAATAAATAAAATTTTCAATGAATCCAACTTCAATTATGATCCCAGCATACATTAGCTTGGGCAAGAATAAAAACAATCATATGAATAATACATCAGAAATAAATTTCGTCAAAAAAACCTGAAAAAGTTGAATTTCTGATTTGCCATCTGAATATTACTATCTGTAAAATTTCTATAGCTCAATATTGAAGAGTAGCTTAAGAAATGACTATATAAATCTAAGCAAATATATAGCCCCAAATTTTTGTGTGGGTAATCCTGATGGACTGTCTTTGTAGCTTGCTAAATCAGAGCAAAATGTTTTTAATTCTATTTTTTTTAGAAAAAAAAATCATTATCACACTCAAATTCATGCCAAATCCCCCAAACGATATGCTGGAATGAGGTATATATTTCTGAAATTATGTTATATGTAGAAAACTGTCCATCAAGGGCACAAAATGCCTCCCTCTTGTGGCACATTATCTTTTTTTTTTTTTTTTTTTTAAGCGTATAGCACCTGTTATTTCTCAGCATTCTCCCATCCAAGTACTAACCAGGCCTGACCTGCTTAGCTTCTGATATCAGAAGAGATCAGGCACGTTCAGGTTGGTATGGCCGTAGACGCTTTTAAACATTTTTAAATAGTATGCACATAGACAATATCTCCATTTTTCTGAAACTCTTTAAAGATATCAACTGATACTTTTAAAAAGTGTGAATGTCCAATCCAAAGATTTCCATAAAAAGAGTATTTGTGGTGCCTAAGAAAGTAAATAAGCACAATTAGATGTTTGTTATTAAGGTAACCAGACAAATATAACCTTGATTGTGTGGAGCCATGAAAATTATGATAGTGAACACGGTAGTAACATAGAAAATTTACGAAAATAGCAGACCACAAAATGATAGATGCACCGCATATTCCAGAATAACTTCTAATTTAATTTAAGAGATTTAAAGACAGGGGTGCCTGGGTGGGTCAGTGGGTAAAGTCCCTGCCCTCAGCTCAGGTCATGATCCCAGGGTCCTGGGATCTGGCCCTGCATCAGGCTCTCTGCTCATCAGGAGGCCTGCTTCTCCTCTCTCTCTGCCTGCTTCTCTGCCTACTTGTGATCTCTCTCTCTCTGTCAAATAAATAAATAAAATCTTTAAAAAAATAAAGAAATTTAAGAACATATTTCTGGCAAGATGGCGGAGAAGTAGCAAGCTGAGACTGCTTCAGCTAGCCGGAGATCAGCTAGATAGCTTATCTAAAGATTGCAAACACCTGAAAATCCATCGGCAGATCGAAGAGAAGAAGAACAGCAATTCTGGAAACAGAAAAACAACCACTTTTTTAAAGGTAGGACCTGCGGAGACGTGAATCCAAAGCGACGGGAAGATAGACCCCGGGGGGAGGGGCCGGCTCCCGGCAAGCGGCGGAGCAACCGCGCACAAAATCAGGACTTTTAAAAGTCTGTTCCGCTGAGGGACATCGCTCCAGAGGCTAAACCGGGGCGAAGCCCACGCGGGGTCAGCGTGGCCTCAGGTCCCGCAGGGTCACAGAAGGATCGGGGGTGTCTGAGTGTCGCAGAGCTTGCGGCTATTGGAACGGGAAAGCCGGCTACAGAGACAGAGCCGACAGTAAGCTCGCAGCTCCGTGTTACCTTGAACCGGTCACAGGCTCGGTGAGCTCGGAGCGCGGCCGGAGGTCAGGCAGACGGGAGTAACTGGGCGCGGTTCTCTGAGGGCGCACTGAGGAGTGGGGCCCTGGGCTCTCGGCTCCTCCAGGCCGGAGACCAGGAGGCCGCCATTTGTATTCCCGTCCTCCGGAACTCTACGGAAAGCGGAAAGCGCTCAGGGAACAAAAGCTCCTGAAAGCAAACCCGAGCGGATTACTCACCCCGGCCCCGGGTAAGGGCGGTGTAATTCCGCCTGGGGCAAAGACACTTGAGAATCACTACAACAGGCCCCTCCCCCAGAAGATCAACAAGAAATCCAGCCGAGACCAAGTTCACCTACAAAGGAGTGCGGTTTCAATACCAAGGAGAGCAGCAGAATTCCAGAGGAGGAGAAAGCCAAGCACGGAACTCATGGCTTTTTTCCTGTGATTTTTTTTAGTCTTGCAGTTAATTTAATTTTTTCTTTTTCATTTTTTTTTTTTCTCGCCTTCGGGTAAAATTTTTTTTTAACTGTTACCTTTTTCTTTTTTAACGATTTTTTACTAGTTTATCTAATATATATAATTTTTCTTTTTTACATTTTTCTTAGGAATTTTCTTTTTTTAAAAATTCTTTTCTTTTCTTTTCTTTTTCTTTTCTTTTTGTTTTTTCTTCTTTCTTCCTTTTTGAACCTCTTTTTATACCCTTTCTCCCCACTCACGATTTTGGATCTCTTCTAATTTGGTTAAAGCATATTTTCCTGGGGTTGTTGCCACCCTTTTAGTATTTTACTTGCCCCTTCATTTACTCTTATCTGGACAAAATGACAAGACGGAAAAATTCAACACAAAAAAAAGAACAAGAGGCAGTACCGAAGGCTAGGGACCTAATCAATACAGACATCGGTAATATGTCAGATCTAGAGTTCAGAATGACAATTCTCAAGGTTCTAGCCGGGCTCGAAAAAGGCATGGAAGATATTAGAGAAACCCTCTCGAGAGATATAAAAGCCCTTTCTGGAGAAATAAAAGAACTAAAATCTAACCAAGGTGAAATCAAAAAAGCTATTAATGAGGTGCAATCAAAAATGGAGGCTCTAACTGCTAGGATAAATGAGGCAGAAGAAAGAATTAGTGATATAGAAGACCAAATGACAGAGAATAAAGAAGCTGAGCAAAAGAGGGACAAACAGCTACTGGACCACGAGGGGAGAATTCGAGAGATAAGTGACACCCTAAGACGAAACAACATTAGAATAATTGGGATTCCAGAAGAAGAAGAAAGTGAGAGGGGAGCAGAAGGTATACTGGAGAGAATTATTGGGGAGAATTTCCCCAATATGGCAAAGGGAACGAGCATCAAAATTCAGGAGGTTCAGAGAACGCCCCTCAAAATCAATAAGAATAGGCCCACACCCCGTCACCTAATAGTAAAATTTACAAGTCTCACTGACAAAAAGAAAATCCTGAAAGCAGCCCGGGAAAAGAAGTCTGTAACATACAATGGTAAAAATATTAGATTGGCAGCTGACTTATCCACAGAGACCTGGCAGGCCAGAAAGAGCTGGCATGATATTTTCAGAGCACTAAACGAGAAAAACATGCAGCCAAGAATACTATATCCAGCTAGGCTATCATTGAAAATAGAAGGAGAGATTAAAAGCTTCCAGGACAAACAACAACTGAAAGAATTTGCAAATACCAAACCAGCTCTACAGGAAATATTGAAAGGGGTCCTCTAAGCAAAGAGAGAGCCTACAAGTGGTAGATCAGAAAGGAACAGAGACCATATACAGTAACAGTCACCTTACAGGCAATACAATGGCACTAAATTCATATCTCTCAATAGTTACCCTGAATGTGAATGGGCTAAATGCCCCTGTAAAAAGACACAGGGTATCAGAATGGATAAAAAAACAAAACCCATCTATATGTTGCCTCCAAGAAACACATTTTAAGCCCGAAGACACCTCCAGATTTAAAGTGAGGGGGTGGAAAAGAATTTACCATGCTAATGGACATCAGAAGAAAGCAGGAGTGGCAATCCTTATATCAGATCAATTAGATTTTAAGCCAAAGACTATAATAAGAGATGAGGAAGGACACTATATCATACTCAAAGGGTCTGTCCAACAAAAGATTTAACAATTTTAAATATCTATGCCCCCAACGTGGGAGCAGCCAACTATATAAACCAATTAATAACAAAATAAAAGAAACACATCAACAATAATACAATAATAGTAGGGGACTTTAACACTCCCCTCACTGAAATGGACAGGTCATCCAAGCAAAAGATCAGCAAGGAAATAAAGGCCTTAAACGACACACTGGACCAGATGGACATCACAGATATATTCAGAATATTTCATCCCCAAGCAACAGAATACACATTCTTCTCTAGTGCACATGGAACATTCTCCAGAATAGATCACATCCTCGGTCCTAAATCAGGACTCAAACGGTATCAAAAGATTGGGATCATTCCCTGCATATTTTCAGACCACAATGCTCTAAAGCTAGAACTCAACCACAAAAGAAAGTTTGGAAAGAACCCAAACACATGGAGACTAAACAGTATCCTTCTAAAGAATGAATGGGTCAACCAGGAAATTAAAGAAGAATTGAAAAAAATCATGGAAACAAATGATAATGAAAATACAACGGTTCAAAATCTGTGGGACACAACAAAGGCAGTCCTGAGAGGAAAATATATAGCGGTACAAGCCTTTCTCAAGAAACAAGAAAGGTCTCAGGTACACAACCTAACCCTACACCTAAAGGAGCTGGAGAAAGAACAAGAAAGAAACCCTAAGCCCAGCAGGAGAAGAGAAATCATAAAGATCAGAGCAGAAATCAATGAAATAGAAACCCAAAAAACAATAGAACAAATCAACGAAACTAGGAGCTGGTTCTTTGAAAGAATTAATAAAATTGATAAACCCCTGGCCCAACTTATCAAAAAGAAAAGAGAAAGGACCCAAATAAATAAAATCATGAATGAAAGAGGAGAGATCACAACTAACACCAAAGAAATACAAACTATTATAAGAACATACTATGAGCAACTCTACGGCAATAAATTTGACAATCTGGAAGAAATGGATGCATTCCTAGAAACATATAAACTACCACAACTGAACCAGGAAGAAATAGAAAGCCTGAACAGACCCATAACCAGTAAGGAGATTGAAACAGTCATTAAAAATCTCCAAACAAACAAAAGCCCAGGGCCAGACGGCTTCCCGGGGGAATTCTACCAAACATTTAAAGAAGAACTAATTCCTATTCTCCTGAAACTGTTCCAAAAAATAGAAATGGAAGGAAAACTTCCAAACTCATTTTATGAGGCCAGCATCACCTTGATCCCAAAACCAGACAAGGATCCCACCAAAAAAGAGTGCTACAGACCGATATCCTTGATGAACACAGATGCGAAAATACTCAACAAAATACTAGCCAATAGGATTCAACAGTACATTAAAAAAATTATTCACCACGACCAAGTGGGATTTATTCCAGGGCGGCAAGGTTCGTTCAACATCCGCAAATCAGTCAATGTGATACAACACATCAATAAAAGAAAGAACAAGTACCATATGATACTCTCAATAGATGCTGAAAAAGCATTTGACAAAGTACAACATCCCTTCCTGATCAAAACTCTTCAAAGTGTAGGGATAGAGGGCACATACCTCAATATCATCAAAGCCATCTATGAAAAACCCACCGCAAATATCATTCTCAATGGAGAAAAACTGAAAGCTTTTCCGCTAAGGTCAGGAACACGGCAGGGATGTCCATTATCACCACTGCTATTCAACATCGTACTAGAGGTCCTAGCCTCAGCAATCAGACAACAAAAGGAAATTAAAGGCATCCAAATCGGCAAAGAAGAAGTCAAATTATCACTCTTCGCAGATGATATGATACTATATGTGGAAAACCCAAAAGACTCCACTCCAAAACTGCTAGAACTTATACAGGAATTCAGTAAAGTGTCAGGATATAAAATCAATGCACAGAAATCAGTTGCATTTCTCTACACCAACAGCAAGACAGAAGAAAGAGATATTAAGGAGTCAATCCCATTTACAATTGCATCCAAAACCATAAGATACCTAGGAATAAGCCTAACCAAAGAGACACAGAATCTGTACTCAGAAAACTATAAAGTACTCATGAAAGAAATTGAGGAAGACACAAAGAAATGGAAAAATGTTCCGTGCTCCTGGATTGGAAGAATAAATATTGTGAAAATGTCTATGCTACCTAAAGCAATCTACACATTTAATGCAATTCCTATCAAAGTATCATCCATCTTTTTCAAAGAAATGGAACAAATAATGCTAAAATTTATATGGAACCAGAAAAGACCTCGAATAGCCAAAGGGATATTGAAAAAGAAAGCCAACGTTGGTGGCATCACAATTCCGGATTTCAAGCTCTATTACAAAGCTGTCATCATCAAGACAGCATGGTACTGGCACAAAAACAGACACATAGATCAATGGAACAGAATAGAGACCCCAGAAATAGACCCTCAACTCTATGGTCAACTAATCTTCGACAAAGCAGGAAAGAATGTCCAATGGAAAAAAGACAGCCTTTTCAATAAATGGTGCTGGGAAAATTGGACAGCCACATGCAGAAAAATGAAATTGGACCATTTCCTTACACCACACACGAAAATAGACTGAAAATGGATGAAGGACCTCAATGTACGAAAGGAATCCATCAAAATCCTTGAGGAGAACACGGGCAGCAACCTCTTCGACCTCTGCTGCAGCAACATCTTCCTAGGAACAACGCAAAAGGCAAGGGAAGCAAGGGAAAAAATGAACTACTGGGATTTCATCAAGATCAAAAGCTTTTGCACAGCAAAGGAAACAGTTAACAAAATCAAAAGACAACTGACAGAATGGGAGAAGATATTTGCAAACGACATATCAGATAAAGGACTAGTGTCCAGAATCTATAAAGAACTTAGCAAACTCAACACCCAAAGAACAAATAATCCAATCAAGAAATGGGCAGAGGACATGAACAGACATTTCTGCAAAGAAGACATCCAGATGGCCAACAGACACATGAAAAAGTGCTCCATATCACTCGGCATCAGGGAAATACAAATCAAAACCACAATGAGATATCACCTCACACCAGTCAGAATGGCTAAAATCAACAAGTCAGGAAATGACAGATGCTGGCGAGGATGTAGAGAAAGGGGAACCCTCCTACACTGTTGGTGGGAATGCAAGCTGGTGCAGCCACTCTGGAAAACAGCATGGAGGTTCCTCAAAATGTTGAAAATAGAACTGCCCTATGACCCAGCAATTGCACTATTGGGTATTTACCCTAAAAATACAAACGTGGTGATCCAAAGGGGCACGTGCACCCGAATGTTTATAGCAGCAATGTCCACAACAGCCAAACTATGGAAAGAACCTAGATGTCCATCAACAGATGAATGGATCAAGAAGATGTGGTATATATACACAATGGAATACTATGCAGCCATCAAAAGAAATGAAATCTTGCCATTTGCAACAACATGGATGGAACTAGAGCGTATCATGCTTAGCGAAATAAGTCAAGCAGAGAAAGACAACTATCATATGATCTCCCTGATATGAGGAAGTGGTGATGCAACATGGAGGCTTAAGTGGGTAGAAGAAGAATCAATGAAACAAGATGGGATTGGGAGGGAGACAAACCATAAGTGACTCTTAATCTCACAAAACAAACTGAGGGTTGCCGGGGGGAGGGGGTTTGGGAGAAGGGGGTGGGATTATGGACATTGGGGAGGGTATGTGATTTGGTGAGTGCTGTGAAGTGTGTAAACCTGGTGATTCACAGACCTGTACCCCTGGGGATAAAAATATATGTTTATAAAAAATAAAAAATTAAAAAAAAAAAAGAACATATTTCTGAGTTTAAGAAAATTTATCTATAAATTGAGCATTCAAATCAAACACTCCCCTAAAGAAGATAGATTTATTAATTGTGTCTTAAAGTAGACAAAGAAATATGTTAAGTATTCATTTTTTCTACTTTTTTTTTTTAAGATTTTATTTATTTGACAGAGAGAGAGAGCACAGGCAGGCAGAGAGGCAGGCAGAGAGAGAGGGAAGCAGGCTCCCTGCCAAGCAGAGAGCCTGATGCAGGGCTCGATCTCAGGACCCCGAGATCATGACTTGAGCCGAAGGCAGAGGCTTAACCCACGAATCACCCAGGTGCCCCATTTTCCACTCTTGTTTACTGTCCAGGACACCAACGCAGTCTTTAGGTACTACCTGTGGATACAGAAGTGGTTAACAGCTCCTTACATTATTAGCGATTCCCTTTGAAATATGGGAACATTGATCACACCCAAAGTTCTGCTCAAATGGTGCAAGATAAAAAAAATAGTGTATCAGAGAAAGGATGTACCAAGCTGTTTCTCAGTCCTTTGATGTTGTTCTCTCTCTTCCATGATCTACAAAAGCAGAGGCAGCTCATCACTTGTCCTAGCCCAGATCCTATAGAGCAGCTTCCTTTTCCTGGGATCATCTCCACTGATTACCCATTTTGAGGAATTGGTGACTACTACTGCCTCAGCTGTTCTTCTCATGTAGGAAAACAAAATTTAACCAATATTAGAGTTCAATATATGCCTGTTATCTGATCTCAAACAGATTTATCTCTGATATAGTTACACAAAATAATATACTCCCAGTCAAATTATGTTTATGATGTATACTTTCATCTCTTTAGCATGAAGTAATTATTTTTAAAAAGTCTGTGCTGGTTTTCCCATGCAGAGGCTCACATTTGCCAAACTTTACAAAATATTCTTTATGAAGTTAGAATAAGTCTTATAGCAATGGTTAGGTTAGAATAGAATTACAGCAGGCACGGAATTTGGCGTGGGAAACCTCCAGGTTTGGATCTTGACTTTATCACTTCCTAGCTATGTGAATATGTGTAAAGCATTTCGTCTTTTCTGAGCCTCTAAATTCTCTTTCTTAAAATTTGAACAATAATATATAATTTGAAGAGAATTGCCAACAACACATGGAAGGCACACTCTGCATACATGGTAAATGATAGATAAAAGTTAGCTATTCATTACTTTAATCTTGTCAATAATGTGACATCATTATCAACTTAAGAATAAGTCTAGGAGTTCCTAGCTGGCTCTGTCAGTAGAGCATGGGATTCTTGAGCTCAGGGTTGTGAATTTGAGCCCCACATTGGGTGTAGAGATTACTTAAATCTTTACAAATAAAATCTAAATGAAGTTATACAAAGTTTTTACAGTTAAAAATCCAGGTAGAATGTTTTTATAGATCGTATATTTATTTTTATTTTGTGTCTCTTTAATTTAAAGAGCAATACAAATATAGATGCTATAAACAAGTCTTTTTTTTTTTTTTTTTTTTTTTTTTAAACTAAAGCAAAGCATCTGAAGCTAATACCCCCAGGAAATTGTATCTGTCTGGTAATATTTTTCTGAAGGGTCTCTATTCAAATTATGAACATCTGAAATTAAGAGACTCTGATTATTTTTTAAAAGACTCTGATTATCCTTGATATTCAAACTATTCCCTTATTAAGTCTTGTAGGTATATTTCCCTACTTAGGAGTTCACCAGCCAAAGAAACAAGGAGGAATTAACCATTTAAAAAAAAAAAATTATAGGTATTATCTATCTGAGAAAGAGAGCGTGTGTGAGCATGAGCAAGGAGCAGGGCAGAGGGAGAGGGAGAAGCAGATTCTTCACGGAGGAGGGAGACCCAAGTGCAGGGCTCAACTGCACAGCTCAACCCCAGTACCCTGGGATCATGATCTAAGCCAAAGGCAGTCACTCAATGAACTGAGCCACTCAGGTGCCCCAGAATTAATCATTTTTAATTGAAGGAATAATCATTAAAACAAAAATAATATCTGCAACATGCAAACAAACAAAAGCCCAGATTAAGGTGACTTCTTTGAATGCAGGGCCTTAATCAAAGATTGTTGTCACCCTAGTATTTTGACATGGTGTTGTGAAAACTAATGAGAGACCACTTTTTCTAATTACTCACAGTAATAACGGAATTATTCAATGCAACAACAACAAAAAAAAAATTGGAAGAAAACCAAACCCATATAAAACAAATATTCATATTAGTACATAACACACCCACATCAGAGTAGGGGTAAACAGGTCAGGATATCTTAACATCTGGGTTTGTTCTTCCATCAGGCATTTGTATGTAGGTTAGATCTAATAGGCTAGCTCTCATCAGAGCAGGTTCCAAAACCTTCAGCCAGAGACTACTTCCAGGTTTAGGAGAGCAAAAAAGCACCACAAAGCTGTGAAAGCTAAGAGTAAAATTTTTATTCTAAGCAAAACCTAACATGAGAGTCCTAGACATGGCTAGTGAAGATGTTGGTTCTGCTTCCCCACCACCCATCAGTATGAGAGTTTAAGGTTTTATGTATGTATGAAATGTGGAAAACTGAGTTGATCTGATCTTAGTAGACATGATTAGTGTCTATCTCACCTTGCTGCCCCCTTCGGATTGGCTGTAGGTTTTATGAGTAAGTAAACCCAGCAATACTGTTTCACTGATCCTCATGAGAGGTAGTTTGCATTACTGCCCTTAGGCACCACTTGTGGCTAGGAAATATGACTTGGAGCTGAGCTTTAATCAGACAGACACTGGCTGAAGAATGTCCTTTTCTGCTGTTATTGCCTACTTCCCTCACCCCTCATGTCAGGTGTCCAGGGTGCAACAAGGAAGGGGAATGAAATGGTGCAATTCTCATGGGAAACTGATGGTCAAATCTATGGTTTCCAGCTATGACAGCGGCTGTCTCTTTGTTTGGATCAGTTTTAACATCTTGATAAAATGAAAGATAGACATTATGAAAGACACTACTTGCATATCTATATGTTAGTCCTAGAAAATAAAACAGTTGTTTCAGCTCCCACTGTAGGAAGCAGGGTGATAACAACAAAGTCAGCTATTAACTGTGTGTTAGGCATTAGGCAAAATAGAAGATCTTTGTGTTGGGTAGAACCTCACTTTCAATATTGTTTTTATTGTGAATGTCTACTATTTGCCAGATATCTTGGTAATCATTGGCTGGTTCACAAACTAACATAGGCATAGAAAGTTAAAATGAAGAAGTATATAAAAACAAAAGAGGGTTTGTCTTGTACAATATCTGTTAAGATATCACCTTGATAATTATTTCTGAGAATTAAAACCATTATTCAGGGAAGTCATATCATCTCACAAATTTATAACCAGTCAATGTCCATTTGGGTTCATGTCTATGTATGTGTATGTATATCTATGTCTGTGTATAGTGTGCATTCTTGGAAAATATGGGAGAATCTCTGCAATTTGTTGCAACATTAATATTCTTTGTTTGACATTCATTCACTTACTCCTTACACACACATGAGTATCCACATATACTAACATATATATATATATATATATGTGTGTGTGTGTGTGTGTGTGTATGTATATACTCAAGCATTTACTTGTATATTGAAATATTTACTTAACTATATATTACACATATGTATTTATATTTAGTTTTATGTATCAACCCTCACACACACACACACATTTAAAAGCATTAGATTTTGCCAGATAAAAATGTACTGAGTTTAATTAAACCTTTTGTAAATATGTATTTCTGTTTGAAAGAACTTTCATATCTTGCATCCCAGAATACTGGACAATTAACATTGGACTACGTAAAATTTGACTACAATTGGAGGATTGAGTTAGGTATATATCTCTAAATAGTCCTGTGTATTTTAAAGCAACACCTCCCAGTTTCAAGAGGATGAGGTAGTCTGCCAGTGAACTAGTCCTTCTCCTGTCAGTTACCATAGTGACCAGGTCTGAGAGAACAAAGATTTCACTCTCATGGATTCAGCATCAGCAGTGGGACCTCCAGACACCTTGTCATTTTCTTTTACATATCATCACATTCTTTCCCTTCCTTGGAGAACTTGAACTGAATTAGGAATAATAAGGGGTAATTTACTTGAAATTTTAGAGGAAAGTTTTAATTAACATTTTAAGATCTGGATCTATTAGAAAGAATGAAGAGTTAAAGTAGTAGTTGGAAATCTTTCTCAAGGAAACCACTTAGTTTAGTCCATGAATGTATGCACTAAAGTGTTGAAACAAGCCTCAAGATTTACAGTAAAGATTGTTTCTCATGCTAAAACATTAGTGTTTCCTTAAAAGTCATGTCCTAAGACACTAAACAGGTTTCTCATATGTTTGGTCCCATGTGCAAAATTGGGAAGACTTGGACCAGGTCAATAACTTAACTTCAGACATGTATGTGTATTAACAACAGACTTCTTGTTGGATAACAGTCTGTATTAACAACAGACTTGATGGATAACAGATTCTAAGATAGTAAAGAGAAATTTTTGAGGGAAAATCACTTTAGGAGAAGAACAAATCTTGCCAGGTAAGTTAGACTCAACATCAGATACTCAGGGCTGGGATGGAGAGCTACAGTTTCGTACCCCTGTCTTTCCCTGGAGTAGCCATTCCCCCTGCAAAGTAAAGAGCTCTGTCAAAGGAGACTTTTCCTCTTTGAAGGCGGCTTCACATTGAGTCCTGGTTCTTTGAAGACATGTGCTGAAACAAAGCTGACACATTCTACTTATTTAGGGTGTGCACTCTCAAAAGATACAGAATGAGAGAAGAAGGCAAGTGAGGCAGAGAAAGGAAAAAGAAAATTGCAGTTGGTGTCTCAACCAAACTTAGGATCCCATTAAAAATGTGGCTGATCACTGAATCATACTGGACATCTTCAGATGATGTAATGGATTTCCTGCATCTCAAAACAGTCCATGCAGGGAAGGAAAGGAAACCAATGTATTTGTTAAGTTGTTAAAACGACTTAACAAATACATTGGTGGTCCCCCTCTTCCTCCTCCTCCTCATTTTCTTTGATCAAAGAGCGCCCAACGGGGCATTTACTCAATCTTGTAATCAGGGTGTGACTTACATCTGGGAAAGCTGGAGCCTCTGGTATCTGACCTGAAGTTGGTGTGGTTCCTACTACAACGGATATCATCTGTCCAGGCCTACTTTTACCTCTGAAGGAATCTAAATATTCAAGATACAGCCACTTATAATTTCCTAAAAAAGAAAAAAAAAAAGCAAACAGCTTTGGCAAAAGATACAGTCACTGCTTCTGCCACTGGTCCTAGGGCAATACTTTCTATTCATCAACAGTCTCCTTCACCACCCATTATGGATTTTACTAGAATGATTCAGACCTTCATCATGAGGTGCATATTACTATAGTTGCCAATTTACAGCTGTCGCTGGGCAGATAATTCCAGGAAATAAAGTAATGAACTCCTGTGCTGCAAACATACCTCTTTTCTTCCATTACATATTCACAACCCTATCTTCTCAGTTAGCAGAGTTATTACATCAGCCTATAGAGAAACTATTATTCTGCTACCTGAACTGTTGACA